>NW_026946369.1:1379841-1489192 GCF_033847375.1 Trichoderma aggressivum f. europaeum
CCCCCCCCCCCCCCCCCCCCCCCCCCCCCCCCCCCCCCCCCCCGCCCCGGTTTATTCTGTTGTATGGGAACGCGCAATCCAGGAGGAGAAGCGCAAAGGAAGCTCCAGAGGAAAGCATGTTGGAAACTCTATTCCGATATATATAAATATGGCCTTTGGCGACCCTGCAGCTGCAAATATGTCGCCACCCGCCAGCGGTTTGTTGCCAAAGACCACTTCCGGAAACTACAACACCTTCTATTGCTCATAGTATATTCATCACACCATGGATCCGAAATACGCAGCCCGAGACGCAAACATTTCACAGTCGGACAGTGATTCGGAAGGCTCATACACTGACGGAGACTCGGAATCCTCGGGCGATCTTGTCCTGGGTTGTGCAGCATGGCATACTTCTCAGGAACAATGCGATGGTTCTGCCGTCATCTGCTGCAAGAAATGCCGCCTCGTAGCTGTAAGTACTCGGCTGAAATAGAAAATACCACCCGTCACGTCTTGTGCATATCATCCCCCCCTCTCGTGGGTCAACTGACGCACTGTCATCTAGTATTGCAGCAAAGAGTGCAGGGACAATGACTTGGAAGATCACCATGCGCCAAAGATTTTACTATGTTATCCTCGGTCGACAAACTATCCGAACGGCGAGATTCCAGACCACCCCTTATTTGAAACGATCAGATTCTGGGCCAACTATCCTGCGGCTGATGTTTTGAACCTGGCAAAGAACGAAGGATCACATTTTGATGGCGTCCTGCGACTTCTTCTCTTGGGCCGTGAGTTTTGCTGTCCCCGTGTTGGAAGGACGTGACAATGACGGCTGACGCAAACACCAAGCTTTCGCTCTGCGACACTTGATTTATTCTGTTGTCGCCATGCCAGAGACGGCTAATCCATCGCTTGAGGTGACCCTCCTTGAATGCGAAATTTCCCATCTTGTGCGGACGTTTCTTTCGCTACTCGTACTTTCATTGGACACTATCGACAGTTCTGTTGCCGCAGAAGTCGCTGTAGACGTGTGGTACTCGGCCAACTGGGCTAATTGGACCTATAATTTAATCGAGAAATACACGGGACAAACGTTGCGCGACTTGGATCAGAAAATCCAGGCTTGGTATGAGGATAAGCAAGATGAACTAACGTCGTGCTATAAGGCCACATTTGGAACTCCAGGCTATCTTATATTTCATGTCTCTCTGGACTGGTATGTCTGGACGGACCTAATAGACTGTTGCCTTCAAGAGCCAGAGCTGGGATCAATGGCCGAGGCCAGGGCAGACGATGTATCAAAATACGGCGAGCCTCTAGACCGAATATTTCGCACATTCTCGTCGTCAAGAACAGCAGCCTTGATGAAATGGCGGCTCGACGGCATTGTACAGCCTCACGGCGAATCGGCGACGGGGTACACGATACCGAATCCGTAAGTTTGGTGTTGTTTCCTATCGAGGACTGAAGAATGAAGGAAGGAAAGTGGAGGATAACGAACCATTCCTAACATCTATAGGGCTTTCATCCTCCCTGGGACAGGCCAAGCCGAAGGGATTACCAACGAGCCTCTGTCAGAATGGCCGATGAACGAGATTTTGGATTACGGCCCGTATCCTGCTGAAGACGACGTCTATGGCAAAATGAACTTTTATCTCCGCGAAAAGGTTATGGCATTTCGAGCCCGTTTGAAGAAGAAGCCAATCATTGCAAATGTCATAGCTTGTGGTGAAGTAGAGATGCTGGGACACATCTCAACATACCACCAAGAAATGCGTTTCTACGATCGTATAGAGGTAATGTGCAACCCTGACTGCAAAACGAATGCGTTGTCTCAAATTTGACGTTATCAGGTTGGAAATTTCTTCGACCTCGAGCCTCAACTGTGCTTATTGTCTTGCGTTCCTCTGCTACGACACGCGGCTGAGAACCCATGTGCAACCATGCTAACCCTGTCCCGAGAAAGCGTTTTAAAGGTAGAAGACGAAGAGGCTCGGGAGACTGTAGACTTCGAGAAATACAACCTATACCACCCGGCTTTTGACCGGTTGGAGACCATGGCGCCTCTGAGACATGCTGTCGGTGAGCCATACAGCGCAGTTTTGGTGCCCCGACATACAATTCTCTTTATACACCGTCAATGGAACTTGTTCTCTCGCAAGTAAGTCAATTCGTGCGAACAAGATGTATCTACCATGTAGCTAAATATATCCCGGGGCAGGTATATATTCAACCTAGAACGCTTTGGATTCGCATTGCCCGGAGACGAGAAACCGCAACACCCTAGAGCTCCCGTGGCAATCACAGGGTACTTGGGTGCACTTGGAAAGGGAAATTCAATTCTTAGCATGTGGGGAAATCATTTGTTAGATGAGGATAGTAACCCCACGGAGAAAGAGTATATGCGTTGGGCAAGTTGGCCAGCCGCGAAGCCACAGTTTTGGTTGGAATGGAAAAGAAAGAGAGACGTGACTGACGAAGAATTCTTCCAGCACCTTACAATGATGAAAGGAGAGGCGGCATTGAGGTGGTGGAAGAAGTTATATGGGGGCTTTGGGGTGAAGAAGGAGGAAGATGAAAGAAACGGCGGAGACGAGACTGCGGTGAATGGGCACGCGAGTGACCCTCATGAGGTGAGAGAGGAGGAGAAAGATGAAGGAAGCGACAGAGATGAGGCTGAGGTGAATGGGCACGCGAGTGACCCAAGAGACATGGCAACGCAACCGCTGTTGGAAAGGATCCAAACAGGAGGATGAACATGCACCTGGCACGACAGCTGAAGGCAATGACGATATGCAGAATGGAAGTGGCACTTGACTGCAGCGGAACTAAGAGTGAGTAACGGGAGATGGAGTGGAACATGGAGGGATAATAATGACGGAGAATGATGCATTGCATCGGTTGTGTTGAGATATGGGCCGTGGTGTGTAACCCGGCAGCAAATAAAGCAATGGTCTTATACCAGCGTACGCACTCAGTGATACTGGCATGTATATCGACAACAGTGAGAAAAGAGACTTTGAGATTATCGCTACCAGCATATTGAATATACTAGACAAGAGTGAAGAGTGTGGATGGATTTGACGTTGAATCAGTCCTCCGTGAACTTGAACGTGAATTATCGGCGACTGAGTGGGATGGAATTATGTAACTCATGCCGGACCTGGCTATCTTTGGACTCAATTCACGATGAATAAGAAGAGCATGACCAAGAGACGGAGCTTGTTTATCTCAGCCTCGAGACAACAGAGCGCAACTCAGGCCCCCGAGTGGATTGATTCCAAAGAGTTGATCCTTGCAACTCGACAGCTCTATGGAGTAAGTGGTTGGTTGCTTATGGACCGTCGGGGTCCGAGGTCCGCGATCCGCTCAGCCTTTCCCGCACCGTACAAGAACACGCAACTGGCTGGCTCGCCAAAACAAGAAACACCGCGGCGGGATTAAAGACTCTCTCGTCTCCGGCCTGTGAGTCTTACTCGTAGTTGTTCGATGTTCCGTGTTCACACGGCTTGGCTGGTGCTTGCTTACCTTGCTATCGCCGATGGAATTGTGGGGAGTTGTGCCATCGTGCGTTGAATTGGGCAGCCGGCGAGTTGAGAAGGATTTAGTCTATTAGGTGTGCTTTAGGTAGTGATACATTGCATGATCCATTGCATGAGGTGTGCTAATAGACCTGTGTGTCGTATTGGCCTGACGTCAAATGCGACTATAAATTACGGGATGTCTGACGTTTGCTGTTGAACTTTCCCCGCTTAATCAAAGACAACTCCAATCGAAACCGACAGAGTCAAAAAACAACTACAGCTACAGTGACAGACTAACAATGGCTGAACCAGAGGCTAAGCGTGTCAAGACCGAGTACGAGCTCATCTACTGGCCAGGCATCCCCGGCCGTGGTGAAGTTGTCCGGTTGCTCTTTGAAGAAGCGGGCGTCGGCTACATCGACACGGCAAAGGCCGACAAGGCAGCTCCCACGGTTCTGTCGTACATGGCGGCGAAGAACCTGGGAGACGACAAGAACCCGGCGGTGTTTGCGCCGCCGGTGCTGAAGCACGGCGACCTGGTGATTAACCAGCTGCCCAACATTTTGCTGTACGTGGCGCCGAAGCTGGGGCTGGCGCCGGCGAGCGGGGATGCGGTGTATCACTTGAATGCGATTGCGTTGACGATTCTGGATGGGTTTCTCGTCGAGGTGCATGAGACGCATCATCCGATTGCGACGGACAAGTACTATGAGGATCAGAAGGATGAGGCGAAGCTGAGGGCGAAGGCGTTTAGAGAGGAGAGATTGCCAAAGTATCTTACGTATGCGCAGAGGCTGTTGGATGGGGAGAAGAGTGGCGAGGGGGGGTGGTTGTACGGAGGGGAGTTGACGTATGTTGACTTGGTGCTGTTTCAGGTGAGTCTTGATCTTTCTTCTCTCTTGTGTAAGTGCTGATGGAATATGGCAGTGCCTTGATGGAACGCAGTTTGCTTTTCCCAGGACGGTGGAGAAGTTGAGGAAGGGGGGCAAGTTTGACGGCGTGTTTAAGCTGTATGATGCCGTCAAGGAGAGGCCGAATATCAAGGCGTATCTGGAGAGTGACAGGAGGATAGAGTATGCGGATGGTATTTGGCGCCACTATCCTGAGCTGGAGGAGGATGAAGAGTGAAGTGGTAATTGCGTGGATACATGGCGACAATACGAATTCTGTCAACGATTTGTTGAGCGGGTGACGTGAGTTGGCGGCTTGATGCGTGATGATACAGCTGTTGGCCGAGTGAGTGAATTGATGGTGTCGGTGAGTTATGCTGATATCCGGTCGGAGAAAGCGGTGAAAAGATATGGTGAATTCGTCGTTGGGAGGAGAGCGTTACGTATATAGATGACTTGTGTTGCCAATGACCTCAGTTCACTGGGAAGGCGGACGCATTTCTTGTCATTTTGGCCTGTTTATTGGTAGTTGATGGGATTGCGTAATGTAAAGTCAACGGATTGATGCTGTAGAGCTGTGTCTATCCGTCTTGAAGCGGTCAATATGGCATTTGAGATGTTTCATTTGCTATGGAGGATGTGAATATAGCAGGTATAATTCGTTCGGTCTCTGCTTGAGTTGACAACTATATAAGTCGGCTGTCACCCCATTTCGAAAGACATTGCCATCTGACATACAACTTGACCTTGCAGAATTATGGACTACTACAAACGTTCACGACTAACCAACAGAACGACTATTATTACTTCCTCTTTTATATCCTCGTTCATCTACCGGAATTGAATCGCAATCTGAACCGATGGGACTTTGCTTTGGAACCATGGCCCCAATCTAGCAATTCGCCCTTCTTACACAAAATGACGACCGAGGGTCTCTTTGGCTTCGGAGTGACTGAGATCAGTGAAGCAACGTAAGTTCTCCCATCATCTCTTGTCTCTCTGTGCTGTTGGTAACGCAGACTGACTTGCGATGTGTGGATCCGTAGCAGCGATGAAGATGATGATCCGAACCTTCGAATTTGATGAGAGACTTGCTTTCAGAGCTTTATGGAAGGTAAGCACAATACTCAAATGCACACGCTACCGCGCCTCTCGTTTCTTACCCATGCCAAACAGAGAACGACCTCTTCAGACACCCGACATCACAGTTCATCATCAACGAATACAATACACATCGTGAACCAGTCGAAGAGCACCGAGTGGCAGGTTGCTGAAAGCAACAGGCTACTGCTCATCCAACAGTCTGCAGATGCCATCCCGGCCATCATCACAACCAGCGATTTGAGGTGCAATCGTACCTATGACCAGCACGTCGTCTTACAGAACGGCGCTTCATTCTTGTTCAGGGATTTTACGTTTCGCACACGGGAGAGGCCATTATACTCCAGGCACATTTCGTGCTTAGAGGAAGCCAGAAAAAGCATTAATCATGGTAACCGTGATTCATTCCACACGAATCGGTTACATGGTTCAACTAACTTACGCATAGGTAGCACTCTCGGATGGACCTATGCCGAGATAGGAGAACCCATGGAGATCTGATAGAACGAGAAAACATTTATATTCTCGATCGCTCGCTTTATGAGAAATCCTAACTGAATGGCGGGCGACATCCCATCAGTTATATAATTACGAAGAATCGCGACGATGCTGATCTTGACTCTTTGCAAACCAGTCCAACCATGGACGACAAAACACTCTCCATCGAGTGTTCATCCATCATACATGAGGTAATTTACCGACACGATCGTAATGCCAAAGACTTGGCTGGTAACCGCCCCTTTTTTGAGACTTGGGCCCCATTACAGGGAAGGAATCGACCATCTTTTTGAGAGAGTTTGAAGCTCTATTCAGGTGGAAAATACTGGACACACCCACCAGCACATCTTGCAGCCAAAAAGAAAAGAAGACCAAGCAAATACTTGGCCATGATAGCCACAGCGTTACTTTGCAGCAGCCTCAAGGTGACGGTTGAAGATCGAGTGACAAGAGAAATTACTGTAAGCTAAAGATCGCACCTTTTTTTCTTGGAATCATTGTGCTGAACCTACAAAACAGACAGATACCGGGCAGAATGGTGCCGTCACATATTTTGACACAATGGCAACATGAGCTCACATAAACAAGCTGTATGAATGCGTACCTACTGAACAATAACCCGCATATTTTGGGTTCGCCTCACGCACGCAAAGTCTGACATTACATGTAGAGACAAGGGATATCAGCTTGAGCCTGCGATTGCTCATTGGTGTACCAATGATACAACCCTGCGCCCGATACCTCGTGTCTCACCTGCCAAATTCCTCGTTTATTATTCACACCTCATTAGATGGCCGAGAGTCGCGAACCTTGCCGAAATTTTACACCCATACCGATTTGTCCAGAAAGCTTCAGCGACAGATGTGTCTTACCTAGGGCCAAACCTCGCGGTGGACAATAACGATATAGACGAGGATCTCGTTTTGCAGCTAATGACTCGCGTAACCTCGCGATATCTCTCCAGCGGTGTCGAATACCACCTTACCATCTACCCGTGTATCTTGCCCTGATCAAAGATTCCTCCGTTGTCGAGATTGCCAGAGAAGAGGTCAGAGCAGACAGCTGCGTATACACCAAGGTCCAGGACCCATACTTTCGCTCTATGGATGAGCGAGATCGAACATTTAACACCACGATGGATTCCTTGGCGAAGAGAATCATTCCCTCTCCATTTGAACAAAAGCACGGATCGCACAGGGACGGCACGATATTGCATCGGGGCAAATTGTAAAGAACCCCCTGATGAAAGTGAACACCCAAAGGAATGAAGTTTGACAACAAATGCTCGGGTGGACAATGACGACGTAAAATGCTGACTGGGACCGAACTGCCTTTATTTTTCCATGTTAGTCAAGCAGCTTCATGAATCTGAATCATACTGACGGTTAATGTAGCGAGTGGCTTGAGACTGATGAATGGATTCCAAGTAGAAGGAATTTGTAACCTGAACAAGTTACCATTTCAGCAAACATGCCTCCCACAACAAAAGCCACATTAATTGAGGAGCAACAAGTAGCTCATATGTCGCCTTCTTAACGACGCAGACATCAGAGCTTTATATCTTGCAGAGCCGAAGCTGCCTCTCCAACACCTATCGATGCCACAAGTGGCCAGGCTGCAGGCAACGCACCCAATATCCGTCGGAATGCAAGTGAGCGCGAAAAACGACAAAACCTTGACAGGACTCTGATATTTGCCATATTACATACAATCTCTACAATTTGGATACAGTTGCAAGATACTCCTTGACACAGCAATCTGATTCGACCCATCGACGAAGGAAGACGAGTGAAGAGCAAGCAACCAACGTCAATGGATATTTTATTCTTATAGTTTGAGCCAGCCTCCCTGTGTCAGGACGAGAACACTCACAATGGCCGAGATCATGCAAATCTTCCATGTTGTTACCGACCCTGTAGATCAGACACAACCTCGTCATCAAAGCCGCCACCGTGCATGGAAGAGGTCCTGTTCATGGCAGTCATTCCATGGGATTTGACTCTCTTTCTTAGACAGCCAATGAATCTGGGTTTCCCAAATATTGGTGACACAAAGCAGTTTGGACCAATGTCTGTTACTTCCACCGATAAGGCATACAAGGCCCTGTTCGAAGGGCAGCGCCGTTGTAGCCTGCTGAAGATGGTTCAGGCTACTGGTCATATCGACTTCACGCTCTCTGCCAACCATCGAGCGCATGGTGACGTCCACGACTGGGCCCGAGGAGCCCTGTATGTGTCACATGAAAACTGTCAACGGTAAAAACGACGAGACGTTATTGATACCATGGCGGACAAGACCTACCGAATAATTGCCACAGAGAAAACAGGAAGACTCCAAAACATCCCTCGGGATCCTAGATACTTGTTTTATAGATTATCAGTTCTATTTGTTGCCTATTATTGCTCGACAGACAACCATGAGAATCCTCCAGCAATCCAAAATCGTATGATCCCCTTGGAGGGAAGACAGTGCCAGAGTTCATCACCCCCGTGTCCATTGTGATGCTCAAACTCCACCCGTAATTTGCAAACCGTTCCTATTCCATTTTCGCCATTTTCACCCTCTGGAATCTTTGTTCTGTAACAGATCTGGGTTGGTTTGTCCACAGTCGCCTCCCGATCCATCCGCACACGACAGTCTCCGACTGTACGACGGGCACCATTCTCATAGTAGAACATGAGGCCTCGGCAAAAGTCGAGATCATCCTCGTAGAATATAACAACAGAGGAAACTCCATCCAAACTGGCCCATGAGTAATAAGTGAATCGGCCCATCTGGTTCGCACCAGGGTCAGCGAATATCGGGCGGCTGGCGGCATCGGATGTTGCTGGGGATGCTTGATATGCACCGAAGAAAGATAGCATCTCTCCTTTGTTAGGCTCGCAGTAAACCAATGAGACGGAATTCTGCGCTGCTAAAACCTTGTCTTCAGCGCAGCCTGGTTGACGCTGTCCAATAGTGGTATCGCCGGCCTTTTCCATCCTCACAAATATGACATTTAGACGATCATCTAATCCATTAGCGCCAAGGTAGGTTATCCGGTCACCCTTTGGTAAAGGCAGATACACCCGAATAGGATCCGAAAAATGAACATCAGGACGTTTCTCTTCTAAGACTGCTTCATCTGTCCAAAGGGTGGATTCTTGTTCCGTGAGGTGGATATGCATAGCCAACACAACAGTAGTATCGAGATAGAATGTGATCCCTCGTATCTCACTCAACTCAATAACATTAAAGCGCTGTATTGGCGTGATCTTTTTCGGATACCCCACACAGAGCGATAAGTTAGGAGGTGTTGGGCTGTTCCATACGTGGAGGCGCATATTGCGTACTTGTCGAGGTAGCTTGAGGCGAAAACGGCCGTCCTGGTGAAATAAACGGTGAGATTTAGGTGAAACATGGATGACTTGTTATGGTGTACATACCTTTAACTGTACTTTTACTCCTTCGAGGGATGCCTCATCTTCAACAATATAGGCAAGGTGGTTGGCAGGCCTTGACCACCGCCCCGAATACTGTGGTCGGGTCGGAAGCCGTTCCATCTTTCTAATGCCTTCACAATCCATACTCAATTTGATAACTGGTAGTGACGGTGATGAAGGCTCAACACGACGCAACTCTCCGTTGCGCTCCCACGAAAGGACGCTTCTCAATGGCATAGCTCGGACAGGCTGCGGGCTGGTCCGAGAAATCCAGACTGCAAGTCGAATCGCCATCATACATCTCCAGAATACAGACTCTTCAGAGTATTGTTTGATGATGTGAACGATTTCTCGGGGTAACGAACAGAGTAGCGGTATTCCACCGATCCGAGCTGTCTTCTCAAGAATCTCGTCATCGATTATAGTATTTGAAAGACGAAGGCGCTCCATTCCCCGCCAGGGATTTCTCCACGCGGTTAAAATCCAGAGTCTATTCAAAGCCTCTTCGACCGGAGCACGGCATAGCTGTTGGAATATCTGGTAGCAACCCATGTGCATCACACAAAACTCAGGCGATGTGGCATGGTTTGGAGAGTCGTCGTCGGCAAAGCCGAATTCATATCTCTCCATTATCTGTTCGCGAAAGTCTCTCAATGGGAACCTGGTAAATGGCTCCGAGAGAGCAATATGCGCGGTCGAATTGTAATTACCGTAGACTAGACACATATGGATGGCATCAGCGACAAAGACGAGAGTAGCCTTAAAGGAAGGATGGAGTTCAAAGAGTAGCCATGTCGGACGAGTTCATACGTGCTATCATCTTTTCATGCTGGTAAATGGTAGTGGTGCAGATCCCGCATTGGGGAATATCTGCCAAGTATTCACGATGACGCTTTCGTGCCATTGTCGAAAGAATGTTGCAGTACAGGTAAAGCGTTTAAGAGAAGAGTATATTGAATATTCTTCACAGTGAATTCCATCACGACTGTTTAACCACGCTTACCCACATCTGGGCAACGCCGAGTCGAAGAGATCTTACTCCCCTCCACATCGCTTTGTTCCTTTGGAGACCGCTTATTAACAAGTAGCCGGGGAGATTGGCTTCTATAGTTCGTAATCACCAGCAAGTTTTGCCCCAGCCAACGCCAACTAACTAGCCTGATGTGTTAATATTCTCGAGCAAAATCTCTCCACTGTGATGAGCGACCCCCACTTGTCTCTCGGTGGTTACCCTTTCAAGCCTGCTTCTCAAACGAGATTCAATACCTGCCGGATTCAATTCCGCTTATAATGACTATATTCATCGCAAGACTGTGTTTAACTGCTTATCCATCTATCAGACGATCTTCGATGGACACCTACAGCCCCTGTCAGATTCACGAGGCAGCTGATCAATCATCTCAACCAGGATATGACCGGCGATGACCTCGCATATCCATTGGAAGAGCACCAGGATCTTTACTCAGTCGTAACCGTTTATATATATATTTAAGACTGTTATTTCTTTCGAGATTTGTAGACCTCTCTAGCAGATAATCCTAGAAACTAGGCGCCAATCAATCCGGCTCTCTACTCTAGTAGCCCACCAATCGCCACGACGGATATACGCGCGGAGAAACTCCCGGACTTATAGATAGTAGACATGAGGGGTGCAAAGAGGCCTTGTCGAAGCCGTCTTCTCGTTTTTCAAGGAATGCCCATCAGAGTTAAAACTTTTGATAAATTATTGAACACGAGCTCAATTTGAACCGCAGGAGCTCACCAGTTCTAGACCATAGAATCGCTCTATTGCCAGGCAGCGAATCTGTGCAGAGGTCTCTCCCGACCAGGTTTTCAAGTTTGAACTACAACTCTCCAATAGTCGAGTTACTATAGCAGGCCGAGCTTCCCGACATGAGCCAACAAATGTCAGAGCTCGACGAGGATTACTTTACGACTCTTAATTTATTTACCGCCACTTATCACCGAGACGTGTACGATGCTATTAATCCAGAAAACCCGCGGTTGTCGCAAGTGGGAAAGGTGGTTGTAATCACTGGAGCTAGCAGCGGGATCGGAAAGGAGGTAATTTATCCCTGCCTCCTCTTTCTTCTAGAAATTAAATATCTTGATCGACGCCCGCCGCTAATACAATTAATAGGCCATCGCGTTGTCGTTTGCAAAGGCTGGTGCAAAGGCCCTCTACCTTATCGCTCGAAGTCAAGACGGCCTAGACAAGACCAAAGAGCTGATTCTTGCGATCAACTCGGATGTCAAGGTTTTTACAAAAGCTATGAGTATTACAGATGAAGATGCTGTTCGAGAACTCTTCCTCCAGATCAGTTCTGAATATGGCAAAGCGGATGTACTCATAAACTGCGCGGGAGTCGGATCTGGTGGGCCTTTCTTGACGGCTCCTGTTGTAGATATTTGGCGAGATTTTGTTAGTCTTATACCTCTATCTTCTAGAATAGATGAAGCTAATAGTACATCTTTAGGAGGTCAATGTAAAGGGCACTATCATTATGAGCCAGTATTTTGCGAAAGCACTAGGTAAAGCCGATAAAGGTCGCATTGTTAACATAGCAAGTTCATTCAGTCCATTCATGGCGCCTGACACAGACAGCTATGCTCTTAGCAAACTAGTTCAGATTCAAATGCAACGGTACATCACCGCAGGAAACCCAAACATCTTTGCCGCAAGTCTTCACCCGGGATCAGTCCGTTCAGCCATGACAGCGCCAGAGTGGGTGCGATTCTCAAAGGATACGCCCTCGTTGGCGGGAGGAGCTGCTGTGTGGCTATCGTCCGCAGAGGCTGATTTTATGAATGGGCGATACTTTGACGCATGTTGGGATGTTCCTGAGCTCATAGAAAGGAAGGAAGACATTATTAAGAAAGGGCTGCTCCTAATGGAGCTGCGTGGCGACTTTACGGGGGGGAGGAAGTAGTATAATGTCACGACTCGGCCTCTTATGAGACCGACCTCAAAACATTCACGCCTAGAAGAATAAAAGACGAAAAGATCAAGTAGGACTAAGAAAGACGGAGTACGGAATGACAGCGCCAGCGGTTTACACTGGAATGAAGCAACAGACTACATCGCTCCCTGAAAGAACGACTGAGCATACAAATTCACTTCATCGCACTCATTCAGATGGTTTAGATAGCCTGTCGTTGATAAAAGAGTGAAAACAAAACCTAGGCTTCACCTTCTATTCTTCTTTTACACAGTTGTGATTATCCGTGCCCAAAACTATTTCCTGTCTTCAACCCAAACGCCCTGACAATCATCTTTTAATAGCGAGCTCACGGGATTAGACAATTCGCTTCTTGTGAAATTCCAAGGCTGCGAGGCCGTACGATAAACCGAGCTCTGCGACTGGATGGACCAAGACATACCTGATCCTTGTTGTCGCATCAATGTGATTTGTGCATGCAGCCGACACTTAAGCCACACCGTAAATTTGAGCTGTTTTCAACCAATCGCCCAACTTATAGTGGATTTCTGGCCCCCTTGCGTATGTACGGAGACATTGCAATATCACATCGGTGAAAGTTGAGCAACCGTGAGGCGCCACGCTCGACCAATATATGCAAGGTTAAGACACAAATGCACATGTCTCATACTTTGCAGCCATCATGTTCCATTCACGAGGTAAAGAAATAGGCTGGCATTGGGCGCAAGATTGCGTTGTGACGTAGGATAATGTTTCATCCGCTGCCGGAGCGAATGCGATATATCCCTTGCATCTGACCGGGTGGACAGATTGTTCATAATGTATGTAGTAATAGGATAAATCATGGAATTAGTCTTGAGACAATGGTACTAAGCCTCACCGTCAGCTTCTTCTCCAGCCTCGTGATATAAAAAGACAGACTTCGATGGCCGTTCGTAACCTAACTTCCTACATATCAAGCCAATCTCAAAAATTCACTAAAGACACGAAGAAATAACTGTTTGTCCCTTCATATCCTCATAATTTGGTACAGATACTAACACTTGCAGACTCTCAATATGTCGCTTCCTACTCTCAATCATGTTTTCACCATGGCCATTACTCCAAAGGAGCCGGTCGACACTGGTGAAACTCCAAGAGGAAAGGCCAACTGGTTCGAGATCTCGGACGGCATTATCACAGCAGCAGATGGCCAACACATCGCCGATGTCCTCTCCGGAGGAGGAGACTATCTCACGCGATATGTCGATGAGAACGTCGCAGAGGTGGACATGCGACTCATTGCTAAAGACTCGGATGACCAACTTATGCGCATCACCGTGTCGGGATACGACTACCTCGACCGAGCAACTATGCTGGCCTTGGATGGCAGAGCTGGCGAAGACCCAGGAGCCAACAACTCGGGAGTCACTGAGCCTTACGGCTTTGAAGTTTTAAAGTTCAATACGGCGAGTCCAAAGTACAAATGGCTAAATTTTGCTGTCCTTCTTGCGCGTGTCAAGTTTGTCGTCGGTAGCGCGGGTATTGAGAGTGTTGTGTACACTACCTATCAGGTGTCCAACTGAGGACAATTAGAGTGTTCCGGGACATTCGATGGGTATTTAAAATCCAACATTTAGATACAGTATACGAAGCAATATTTTTGTGAATATTTGTAATTTGCTCCTGTGTATATTCTTCTCTACTCTATGCTGGGGCAAGTATTTGGCTAGATACATCAAAGCTATTCCCGATAGTATTATAAAGATTATATGAGTTTAAACCTTCTCAATCTTCTGAAAGGTGTTGACAGCATCCATGACAGTGTCCTCCAATGATCGGTACTTGACACCGAGATCTGTGTTGGCCTTTGTAGTGTCTACGATATAAGAAGGTGGAATAGGTGCTCCAGTTTCTCCCTTCGGGGTAGTTTCCCTGAGTCCAGGGAACTTGGCACGAATGATGTCGCAAATCTGCTGGTAGCTGTAAGCCGAAGCAGCAATCAGGTAGCGCTGGTTTGCGTCTGCTGGCTTCTCGAATGCTTGTACGTGGGCTTCGGCGACTTGTTGAGAAGGAAAGTTAGTGGTAGGCTCTGATAATTTAATCCTTGAATTGAGTGCTTACAATCGCGGACATCGACATAAAAGAAGAAAGCCGTCGGTGGAACTTCTTGTTCTGATCCGTTAAAGAGGCTGTAGATATCGTTAGAGGAAGTATTTAGCTCTTTGGGGCTATGTACATGGTGAATGAGAGGGCCATCGATGAACGGAGGGATCGATCCATAAGTCCCGTGTCAAAGTTTCCGATGCAATTATATCATTGAGATGTCTCAACTGCTGACAAAGGTAATTCGCTATCTCACATCCTTCAACAGTGGGAATAACGCAGCCGGGTGAGAGTTGTGCCGCATCGAATGACGCCAAGTTCAGTTTGCTCTGGCCGGAAAGGATATCATTAGGTGGAGAAAACTGAGGTGCTGCATCTTGTCGAAATCGTCCATTCATTTCGATCCTCTTCAAAATATTAGTCGGTCCATCTAGTTTGAAGTTTATAGACTTACCAAAACAGAGCAAGCCGGAGAGGAGGTGAGTGTAATGAACCCTCGCCACCTTTGAGCTGGATGATGCGTGAAAGCCCATCCATGTGTACTTGGAACATTCCAGGCTCCTGGATCAAATTCTGTAATTGTTAGAGCACTTAATTCTTGAACAAACAGAGAGCCTCGAAACCTACCGCGTATGCGGCGGATGTCAGAACAGCGATGACAACCTCATCACTAGCACCAGTTGCCACGCTGTTCAACTGCTGCTGAAGATTTTGCGTTGAGATCATGTAGTACTGAGCGTCTTCGCCCGAGTCGCTCTGTGATCCCAGAGACGGTGTGCTCGACGATCGCCTCCAAACCCGAACGACTGAAATGGATCGGACCGACTCGCGTCCAGTACCGCCATCGATCTTGGAAGGACTTGATTGGGCAAGGCATTTGGATTTTGAATTGTTCCATCAAGCAAAGGCGTGACATCTAGCTCTATGGTTGTTTGGCGTTGGCCTGGGCGGCGCTGCGAACTCGTCTCTGCGTTTCTTGGTCTCTCCCGGTCTCATCCCCAGACAAGACAATGAATTCAAATTCTTTTGCACGAGATTCATTCAAGTCTTTTCTTGGTTTCCGAGTGGGCATTTTCTTGTTAAAAACATCTCCTTATTATTGCGAGAATGAGATCGTGTTGAGGCTTCGATTCTTATTGAGTTTAATGTTGAAAGAGTTAATCAGTGCTTACTAACTGCTTCCTAGCTAACATGATATTCCGCTGAGCCAGGCGCCACCTCGATCGCAAGATTCCAAATCGGCATTGCTGCTGGCCTTAAGGGAAGTCATAATGTTTCTGAATCCTTCTTTGCGTTGTATGACTATTAGATTGCTCTTGTAGACTGAAATTAAATGCAAAACGATGACGTCTAGACAATGGCATTCAAGCTCTCTCATACCATGAACAGTAGCGTCACGGATATAGATGCAACGTTCACGATGACTCTCTCACAAAATTATACGAACGAACCATTAATCATGCTCTTATGAGTAAATAGTGTCTAAATTAGAAGATCCCACTTTGTTTTGCTCAGAATACATGACATGCCCGCACTTCTAACCTGAGCAGTGACCAATGCGTTTTATAATCTGTATACAACCTCAAGCTCTGAAGAGGATCCCCCACTCTCAAAAGGTCGGGCAGATAAATTACCTGTGGGAGATTTTATGACCTTGCATACAGCCACAAAGGCCCTTGTTTCGACTGGTTTGAACTTTTGCTTCTATATCGTTCTTTTCTCACCAGCAGTTCAGGCGCTTGGTCGTGCATTTCAATTGGTGCAGTTTTGTCTACCGCAGTTGGGCCTCTTTCACTGCGGCCACAAGCGTTTCAGGTTGGATGCATCGTCGCCCAGTTGTCCATGTATATATGCTCAGAGGAAACCCCAAATGATTATTATAAATTTTTCGTAAATAGTAGAATTATTTGGATTTCATCATTATCCATCTCTTTGTCAATCGGCTTAGACACTGTGCTCGTTGCACACGGAACTGACACGTTATGGATTGCTCGCAGCGCAAAGATTTTGTCAGGAAACCGAAGGAACGCACAATGCCATTGCTGCTAACACCATTTGAAACATGTTATGAAACAAAAGGCAAACCGTGGAATGTATTTATTCCCGACCTTGACGTTACAGAATACTTGAAAACTTTGGATGAACCCCAAGAAACGGAGCTCCGTAAGAGAGCCGAAAATCTGACCTGGCGAGCACTTAGTGTTAAACTTTCTATGGTCTCAGAGTTTTATTGGGAAGCTTCTGCTTGGCATGACGTGTTTGGCAAGATTAACAATAATGAGAATCTTAGAATGTGAGCTTTTTTGTCCCTTTCAGATATGTCTACTTCAAAGTTCTTGGAGTGTCTTACAATAACTAACTCCTTATTTGTTCATTTTATAGTGACAAGAGACCATATCAATTTGTGGAACCGGACAGCGCAGGCAAAGAATGTGTCAAAACACGAATCCCAGATGCGTCATTTGGCATTAGAGGTTTTAGCTTTATGTGGCTCAACTTTGGGGGCCAAATTTACAGAAGTGATCCTCAGAAGAAGCCGAAGCCACTGCTACAAGACAGACGTCTTACCAAAATGATGTATAATCCCCAATGCGGCCTTGTCGTCGATGGAATGTGGGGAGAAGAAGCCCTTATCTTTCCATTTGCTGCCTATGAGGCTAAAAGCGGCTATGAGGGTTACGATGCAGCTGAAAAGCAGATCAAACATGCTTGTAGCACATATCTGGCGATGTTGGATGACCTAGCCCGTAACCCAAACAATGTCAGCGAATATCAAACAAAGGAGAGTTCTCGGTTTCAATTTTTCGCGTTTACATCAGATGCAAGCCTGTGGAGAGTGTATGTAGCATGGAGTTCCTTGGACGTTTGTGTAAGTCACTCTTCTAATTAAATGTATGCATAAATCAGACGCTAATTGGCAAAACTATGCGTGTAGATGGTCGAAACAATTTGGAAAGGAGATATTTCTAAATCTTGTGATGCGCTGCAGCTACTTTATATCGTGGACCAGATACACGAATACGCTATCAAACATCATTTAGCGTTTGTGTTAAAGCATCTGGAAGTGTGGTGTGCTCGGGACAGCCAGAACCGTTTGCCCAAGCATGAGTTGACGGCACACAAAGAATCGCCACGTTGGGCCATCCTCAAAGAAGAATCAAAGGTCATTAAGCAGACAAAATCACAACAAACTCGCAAACGAAACCGGGAATCTTCTGGCCAATCTTCTGACTCTACTCAGACGCAGACAAAGCGTAGACGTGTCTGAGAGATAGAGGAGTTACCATATGAGTAGCAGAAGAAATGAAGAATAAAGTTACTGCAGTATATCTCGGGGACATATAAATACTATCGGACTTTAACAAATCCAGCTCCAGAGAGGCAATGCTTAGTTTTATAGATGATGTACATAGTAATGTTTATCGTGAAGAAACCTCGAACTATTTCCACATGTTTCGATCAGTGTATGCAATGTTTCGGCATTTCAGCCAACCCAGCCAGATTATCATAATCAAATGGCATTCCAATTTGGGTTTATGCAGGAGTTATCTGTTGGTCGCTGTGCCATGTATTGGAACGCCTAAACTGATATAGAAAGCTGGTACCAACAGTTTATTTGTAACATTCATCTAGATTGGGAAATGGAGGCGGCTGTGCTGAGGCTCATGAAACAACAAGTTGGTCGTATTTTCGGCCAACGTAGAGTTACACTCAGCCGGGTGAGCGGCCGTTGACAGGCAGATTTATATGCATTTGTCTCGTATTTCCAGCCGCTTAAGCCCCAAGGCCGTGTTGATGGCCGACTGAGGGGCTCAAGAGAGAAGTGGCCAGTATTTCTTCAAAGAGTTATTCCACTTCATGGCTGATCCTTTCTTGGCGGGCGCTTAACACAAGGCTCTGAGCCTTGCTTTTCTCCCAACGTGGATGAGCCTAGCCTCTGTGAAAACAAACGCTTCGCCTCTGAGGCCTCTTGCAAGTCTACATAATGCGCGTAATCCACAAGCCAAAAGCGCACCGGTATCTCCTTACCTAATACGGATAGATATATTGAATCAAGACAAAAGACCATAACACAATGTCTTTCTCTGTACCTGCTTTATTAGGCAGGATGGCGTAAGTCGATGTATGTTCCAGAAGAATAGATTTAGAATTGAGCTAAGTTTCTCTCTAGATTTCCAAGGAAGCGCGCCATGCCGTTGGTTCCACAACTATTTTCCAACCTAAGAGAACGCGATTCACTCACCACAAAAGCCAAGCTATGTTTGCGATTCTATCCAGTTGTTCGCACTTCGCAGTACCAAATGGCTTTGAGTTCTCGACAAATAGATATCATTAACCAAAGAGCTTCCAAACTATGCAGAAGTGTACAGAGTATGAAAGGGCAGGAGTTTTCGGAATTCTCCTGGGAGGTTTCTGCGTGGCAATATGTTTTCGGCTTGATTCGTGAGGACGAGTGGCTCAAAATGTTAGTATATGTCCGCTTTTAGATGTAATTGAGCAATTTCCTTTGTTCGTAATACTAACTTCAGCATTTTACTATGAATTAGCGATAAAAAGGCGTATAAGTTTGTTGAAGAAGACTCCGATGGAAAGAAGATTGTCAAAACACGGACTCCAGATGCTACATTCGGTCTCGCCACACACGACCCCAAAACTCTTCATCCCAATCGCCAGTTTATGGCCACCGGCTACCAAGCAGACTATATCACCAAGGAACTGGATGACCGGCTCTCCCAAGATCGTCTCAAATCGATGACAAACAACCCAAATTGCAGCCTGGTTGTTGATGGTGCGTGGGGAAACGCTAACATTGTGTTTCCGTTTGCTGTCTATGAAGCAAAGAAACGGGCAGCCGACTATCGAAATGCCAAGCAACAAATTCAACATGCATGTCAAATATATTTGTCTATGCTAGACGACCTCGCAAGGAATCCGGATAATGTTGCCAAGTACCAGTCCGCAAATTCTTCTCATTGCCAATTGTTTGCGTTCGTATCGTACGGATCTCAATGGGCGGTTTATGTGGCATGGAGCTCTTCAAAGACATGTGTGAGTTAAAGATACTTTGTCACCTAATGCACCATTCAAATGTCTGATTTGAATGCCTCATAGAATATTGAATTACTATGGACCGGTGACGTTGCATCCTTTACCAATGCATTGAATCTTTTGTGTATTGTGGACCAAATCCATGACTACGCCGCTAAATATCACCGCCCCTACGTACTGGATCATCTTACTCCTTGGCTCGCTTGGAGTGAGAAGCATCAAGATGATGTTATTCCATTAGAAGGCGTTAAACCAAGTCACCCAAGCTGGCTATGCTTTGAGTCCGATATGAGCCTGTTTAGGAAAAACAAACTGCAGCAGGCACGAGAACAAAGAATGAAGTTGCATGCACTTCCTGGAGCGTCGGGATCGAAAAAGAGTCAGGAACGAAAGGTAACATTAGGTACTTCTACAAAGAATCGGGTTGTTAAGAAGGTGCAACGAAAGGATGAGCAAAAGAGCCAAGAAGAAGGAAAAGCAGAGTAAAGCAAAGACGCATCGACGGCGTGAACAGGTTTTGAAACTATAGTGATTTTGATAAGTATATGTTGGTAGTTGGTGGTTTAACTATGTACTTATGTAAGAGTATTATTAACCGTATGAAAATATCACGAGTTCACATGATAATATAGCAACACCGCAACTGCCGAATGTACAATAATCAGCGTCGGTGGCATGTGGATCTGAGTATTTGTCTATGCCTCCAACTGCCAATAGCTAATGATCTTAAGTTAGAGACTTAGTAAAAGAAATATTTCTGTATCAATACACACCACAGCCAATGACCCCCAACAAAATAAACCCCCCAAACAACTACCGATATGCCGTCGTCCATCTGATAAACTGTACGCCTTTGCAGCCCTCAGTGTAACAGACTGCGCTAATCGCAATCCCAGCCTCGAGTTTCCATTACGTACAATCTCCCACGACGGCTGGGCTAGATCCTCGGCCCCGGGACCCACTTGCCCGGCTACGTTCCGGAGATGCCACCGGCCACAACGAAGCTCTCCAGTTGTTGACAATCGGTGTTATCTGGATGGTTCATGGCCATTACTCTGTATGTCCGCTCTCGGAGCTCTAATTCAAATCCCCATCGTAGCCCATAGCTTAAATGATTGACAGCTGGGCAAGCAAGATAGTCCCAAAGGATAACACCGGTTCAAGTGAGACCCTGGTCTCAGATACGGATCATCGTGACCATTCAGAGAGCAAGCCCTTGTGACAATGTTGTACAGATAATTCATCAATATTGCTTTTTTGCCTCTTCTGACTTGCAAAGGGCGTAATTCTCACAATGAGTGGGCCCATACGATTACGGACCACATGTAAGCAACGTGCTGTGGCTTGATAGAGAGTCCATATTGTATGACGGCGTCTGTCTTTGCACAAGTACAGGCGTCATCATTGTAGATCTACAGTTGAGAAAGTTTAATCAAAGAGCGTTGCCTAATAACATCCACTGCCGCAAAGAATAAAATTCGAAGCATCCTCGTGTTCTATTACAGGTACTACAAAAACCATGGAAAGTCTGAAGAGTCGGTAGTTGAACTGCATAAAACTCCACACTCGTATGATATTCTTAGGTCCTAATACTACATCAATTTACTCCTTGATCTCATTAAATCGGGTCAAGATTCCCTAGGTGGGTCGTTACCATAGCCTACTCTCGTACACCGATGTTTCCCGGGACACAGGGGGGATCAGTAAATATGGCCTCCACAGAAACAACTCCGAACTCTCATCTCAGCTCGCGAAGAAACATAAGATATCTTTCCTCTCATCCGGAGCTAAACAAACTAAGAGTCAATAGATTCCCCAGATTACCCCGGACGAGATTCCGGGGACAGGTGAGCAGGATCTTTCCCCGGATATATCCTGTTCAAATATTGGACGGCTGGACTTGCAGTTGATCTCTGCAAGTTTTATCAAAATCTTCTTCATCCAAATTTTGTTCACGCTTACATTTACATAATGGCTTTTACAATCACTGAAGCCGATGCCGTGGATACAACCTCCAAAGGCAAAGACAAAAAAATCGACGATAATGCCATATCACGCCACCTATCCAACAACGCCACCCAAGCCGATCACGAAGGCCAAGGCAAAGCCTACGACGTGGAAACCCAGCGTGCCATCCAAGGAGACGCTCACTTCCATCGTCTTAGCTGGCGGCGCCTAACCGTGGTCCTCATCGTCGAAGCCATTGCCCTGGGAAGTCTCAGTTTACCTGCGGCCTTTGCAACCCTCGGCATGGTGGCGGGAGTGATTCTCTGCATTGGCGTTGGCCTTGTGGCCATGTATGCGAGTTACATACTAGGAGAAGTGAAGCTTCGATATCCTGAGGTTGCGCATTATGCGGATATTGGGAGGTTGATGATGGGAGGAATTGGATCGAAACTGTTTAGCATTATATTTGCTTCGCAGTTGATTCTGATTACTGGGTCGCATTGTCTGACGGGGACGATTGCTTTTGAAACTATTACTGGGAGTGGAGTTTGTTCTCTTGCTTTTGGGGTTGTTTCGGCTATTATACTCTTCCTACTGGCGATCCCACCGTCGTTTACAGAGGCAGCGATCTTAGGGTATATCGATTTCGCCTCGATTATCATAGCCATTGGCATCACCATGATTGCAACTGGCATTCAGAGCTCATCTCAACCTGGAGGTTTGGGAGCTTCAACCTGGTCTGCCTGGCCCCAGAAGAATTTGACATTTTCAGAGGCAATCGTTGCAGTTAACAGTATTGTTTTCGCATATGCCTTTGCGGGTGCTCAGCCTTCCTTCATGGACGAGATGCACACGCCCAAGGACTATATCAAGTCCATCTGGTGGCTTGGAGTCATCGAAGTTGTTATTTATACCATTACAGGAGCTGTCATCTATGCCTTTGTAGGCCAGGATGTTCAGTCGCCTGCCTTGTTATCAGCTGGATCAGTCGTTTCTCGAGTTGCATTTGGCGTGGCGCTCCCCGTCATTTTCATTTCGGGCTCAATCAACACCACTGTCGTTGCTCGCTTCATTCACGGCAGGATATACAGAAATTCCATCACCCGTTATGTGAATACAGTCAGAGGCTGGGTGTCCTGGCTGGCAGTCGTTGGGATTGTGACGCTGATCGCGTGGATCATCGCGGAAGCTATTCCCTTCTTTTCAGAACTATTGTCGATCAGTTCCTCTCTTTTTGTGTCTGGACTCTCTTTTTACCTACCACCAGTGATGTGGTATGTGTTGCTCAAGGAAGGCGAGTGGTACGAGAGACGGAATTGGAAGACTGCCTTTTTCAACGGCAGTGTTTTCATTATTGGTATCATTATTCTCGTTTGTGGCACCTATGCTAGCATTGTCGAGCTGGTAAGTTTTGTTTTCCCCCAATCTTCTTTGAGGTAGTTCTTGTGCTAACTACTGCTACCAGATTCACAAGTTTCAGAGACATGCCGTCAATAGGCCATTTACATGCCAGTCCCTTGCTTAAGCGGACTTATAGCTCTCTTTGGTGGTCTAGGTAGAACTTATTAGATTAGATCAAAATCGCCAAACGTATCTACATAATAACCTCCTTAAGAGAACAATTACACGAATACCTACTTAGTGTCAATACCTATTTTGAGATGGGTAACGTGGTGCTTATATGGACAATTAATGATACACTTATTTGACTCGCATACATCACGTATTCTCAAGAGTCATCTACATTCCATGTTTAACAAGAAGCTAATTGTAGACATACATTATCTATATCCATCTATCTCTCCATCTATCTTTCTATTTCTATGACTACAGTTATTAATTCTTTACTGGCGCATCATACACCTTCTTTCCTCTATACCATGTCTCCTTTACTTGTGCCTGAAGTAACGACTGCGCGGTCCATTCCATGTTGGCCACCACAAAATTGGCCTGTAAACCCTTCGCTAGGCTTCCAGTCCAGCCCTCGGCAAAACACGAGTACGCGCTCCCATGTGTCACTCCCTGCATAGCTTGGCACAGGGATAACGCGAACTCGGGGTTCACCACCGTCGTATATTCCCTGTCACGCACAGATCGCCGGGTCGTCGCGGTGTAAAGATTTCGAAGAACATCCCATGAGGCAGTGGGAGAGTCGGACCCGATGGAAATGTTGGCTCCGGAGGCAGCGAAATCGCCATATGCGAAAGCCCGTCCACAGCGAGCCGTACCCAGCAGTTCCGGCCAGGCCTTGAGCAGGACTGGATCGGCATGAGCGGGCTGGATGGAGGCGGTGATGCCAGCAGCGGCAAGTCGAGCCCCATCACCAGGGCTAGTGAGTTCGAGATGCTCAATGCGATGGCGGCGACCCGGGGTACCGTGTTCCGACAGCGCATCGATGGCAAGTTTGGCAGCGGCATCTCCAATGGCGTGCAGAGCACACTGCAGACCAGCTTGATCTGCGTTGCGAACGATTGGCCCAAGGGCTTCGGGCGACCAGATGGGATCCGTCGATACGCCTGTAGTGGAGTAAGGCTCTATCAGAGCTGCCGTACATGAGTCTACAACGCCATCGCACATTATCTTGATGCCCACGATGCGAAAGTCTGGCGAAGTTGCAGCGTTGAACTCTTTGCTTAACGCAATTGCCCGAGTGAGCTCTTCCGAGTCGCCTTTTGTAGAATTTGTGGGACGAACAAGCCAGTGAGCTGCAATATGTAGAGGCAGCTGGCCGCCCATTTCTGCGCGGAGAGTCTGTAGTGCATCCCATGCAACGTCATCCATTGCCATTTCTACACATCCAGTGCATCCGACGGCATGGAGAGCCTGGATCGCATCTCGCATCGCTTCAACTCGTTCCTCCGGCGTAGCAATTTGTGCCAAATGCGGCCATACTAAGACTGTGCACGCGGCCTCGCTAAGGAAGCCAGTTGCTTTGCCTCGCGCATCGCGATGAATGGTTCCTCCTACAGGATTTGGCGTAGATTCCACGCCCATCTCTTCAATAGCTGCCGTGTTGCACCAGCAAGAGTGCAAATCCCTCGATACAATGTAAATGGGTCTTTGATCCAAGTCGTCCAGCATGGAAACGTCAGCCTTTCCGTCAGTCATGAATTCCATCCAACCACCACACAGAATGCGAGGTGCATCGGGATGCGTTGCTGCGTAAGTGCTGATAGCGTGGCGGATCTCTTCTAGGCTCTGACATCTTTCCAAGTTTAGTCTCTGCAGAGACTGACCTAGCAGGAGGGCGTGTACATGGCCATCGATGAAGCCGGGAAGAACGTGATGGCCATCAAGATCCCGCACGCTGGCGCCTTTTGAAGCAGCCACAGCTCTGATGTTGGCATCGTCACTGCCGATGTATTCGATGATGCCATTTTCGACAAGCATGCAGTCGTAGAATTTGGCATCATGCTCCTGTCCCTTGGCTTGAGTGGCAAAGAACTTGCCGTTTGTAAACAGAGTGGTCGTCATCCTCTTCTTTTATGGGGGGGTCTGAACGTATCAAGTACAACAATGCTCAACGCTTGGATGCTGAATGAACAATTCCCATCCATTTAATGAGTCTGAACAGGACTATTTGAAGACGACGATTGACTCGAACAGACCCGGTTATCCACGGGGCCACCTGATGTCCAGAATGGCAGCAGCCTGCGACAGACTATTAGCCCAGGCCATCTAGCCCGGCCGGTTGACGATAGCTCGGGAAGGGTGGGGCCGGAGCATTTCTTTGAGAGGCGGCTTCGTTCAAATGGTGGCTCCCCATGAGGCCAGTAACAATCCGTGGTGGTGTCTCAGACCTGCGTGGGTGGGGGGGAATCCCTCAAGACAGTCCAGTGCCATCGATCTGGAGGGGCTTCATGCCAGCCCATGTCTGATGAGTCAGGCTTACAGCTGGGCTCGCTGCTCTCTTATCTACCGTAGCACCCATCTTCCCCATGAGGGTCATGGGCTGACACATTTTCCCCAACTTTGCCCACATGCAACTCGCGAACTTCCCACACTCGCGTCTCCAGATTGAGGCCCCCCCCCCCCCCGTTACACCCACGCCTCGCACAATGCTGCCAGCCAAGGTGCCGGTAAGGAGCAGGTCCAAAAGAGGGTGCTGGACCTGTCGTATCAGGCACCGCAAATGCGACGAGGGCCACCCCTTCTGCAAGGAATGCGACAATCGCAGCATCCACTGCCACGGCTACGGCCCCAGGCCGTCGTGGTTGGATAACGAGGAACAGGTTCGCGCCGAGCTCTCGCTCGTCAAGAAGGCTGTCAAGCAGAATGCAAGGCTGCTGAGCAAGGGTCCCATCAGACCTGTTGGGATAGACCCCCAATTACGGACAATCTCAGCGAAACAGCAGCAAGACGCGGTCACCGGGCCCGAGCAGGCCTTGTGGGCCTCCTGCCCAAGTCAGGAAATGCGGTTCCGGGAGGCCGAGCTCATCATGCTCTATCTGGACTACATCTTCTTCATCCAGTATCCGTACTACACTGACAAAGCAGAGCTCGGCGGCCGTGGTTGGCTCTTCTGGTTGTTGATGAACAATCGTCCGCTTCGACAAGCCTCGCTGACTTTGGCTGCACTGTATCAGCGAACCAAGTTTGCGCGGGGAACCGAGTACACGGAAGCAGAACTGATAGAGTACCACACCACCGCACTGAGTGCCATGCGACATGCATTATCGGGGAATGAAGGTGATCTTGCACTAGACGTCGGCGAGAGACTCATCACCTTCATCTCCAGCGGCTGCTGTCTGATTAGTTTTGAGGTTCGTATGAGTGACCATGTGTGACTTCAGAGCGCGTACGTGAAAGCGAATTCATCCTCCTAACTCGGGCGCATGGTATAGGTGTTGCAAGGCGGCTCAAAGGGCTGGCAGACTCACCTTGACGCTCTTACAACTGTTGCGAGCAAGATTAGACTACCGCCATTCGAAGACTCAGATGATGACGAGTCGCCACCACCATACGCGCCCAGCGGCCCGGGCTCGTCTCTCCGGCGTGGAATGAAATATGCAAGGCGTTTCGAAATCACAAAGCTGCTTTGGTTCGAAATCCTGTCGACAGCCTCCTCCGGCATACCTCCCCGCATGCCCTATCGACAATGGCTTGACTCGGAAGAGATTCTCATGGCGGACTTTGTCGGTTGTCAGAATTGGGTGATGCGACTTATTGGAGACTTGTCTATGATCGAGGCAGGAATCGACTTCCCCGGCTTGGACGAGAGACGAGCATCGCTGGCCAACATCGAGAAGATGCTGCGAGAGGGTATTGAGAGGCTGCGCGTGCAGAGCCGTTATGTTCGTTTGCCCTTGGTCCCTTGTTTAGGTCTATCGCACCACCACCAGCCATACTGACAATCTATTGCAGCCCAGTGCCCCAGTTTCCTGCTACATATCGCGAGTGTTTGCAGCCGGAGCCCTCGTGCATCTCCACCGGGTCCTCGCAACGACTCACCCCGCCGAGGCCGATATCCACGGCGCCGTTGCCGCCGTGATCAAGGAACTAGAGCAAGCCCCTGAGAAGGTGTCGCTTCGAGGCGTAGTTTGGACCATCTGCCTGGCGGGATCGATGGCTCGACCGGATCAGCAGCCGTTTTTCGAGCGCCTCATGACACGGATCCTGGGCACGGCGGAGACCAACTTTGGCAACTGCGAGAGCGTGCAGCGTATACTGAGGCACTGCTGGACCAAGAGACACGAAGATCCCCTGGCAGAGTGGACTTTACGGGATGCCATGGAGGAGATTGGCGACTATCCGCTGCTGGTGTGATTTGACGCGTCCCTTGGCCACAAGCGCCTGCCTGGTTCATTGTTTAGCGACGGAGTTTATGAGCATCCTAGGCTGAATAGCGATGCGATATGGTTTTGGATTTGCAAGGACTGCGTTATTCGAGGTTTATGAAAGACATGGATGGATGGATGATGTGCCTTCCTTTAATATCTAGGTAGATTGTTGAAAGTGGCGAGTAAGATGGAGGGCATTATCGATAACCCAGATCGACACCTCAGGTATCACACACAAAAAAACAAAAAACAAGCACTGGTCAAACTCAGCCTCAACTTCTCTCCTCCACTGATGATTTCTCGTGACTTTATTCAGCCCCGTCATCGTGAACAATCTCGTCTTCACTTACTTGTACTGCATACCCCGTGATCATCGCCCGATTCACCAGTACCAGTCCAAATGCTGCAACTAAGCCCCAATAGGCCCGTCGGTGCATCGGCAGCGCTAAGATCTGGCCGCTTCCAAGGAAATGCGCGGTCTGCACCATGTGAGGCCCATCAGCTGCCGCTAAGCCGATTCCACGACGTCATCTGGCGCGCATCAATTTTGAGCTGATCGTCGTCAGAAAACTTCTTCAAAACATCCGGCCTCGTCTCTGCCAAGAGCACAACCGTTTTTATGAATCAACTCGCCTCGCCTGTTTGCTTCGTGCCAAGACATCTCACCAAAACACGCGTATTCAGACGAAACCGGTTGCGGGAGATGGCTGGGGTCCCGACTATTCCGCCAATGTCCTTCATTTAATTCTCTGCCTCCGACTAGCTCAAACGAATAGCCAATTCCTTCAATAAACTCGGCTCAAGTACTCTTGGCTCATTCAACTCTGTCGAAACACATGAAGCGGACGTGGAGATAACACAAGAGTTTCCTCTTCCACAGGAGAGTTTGCGAGCCCTCGTCCTGACCGCCAGACGGCCATTAAACCGGAGCCGCGGAAATGTCGCCACCACCGCGCAATAGAAGAAACGGGGCTGTTGGCAAGGACCACGACCTGGAGGCTCAACTTGATGAGACTTTTAGTTCTGATAAGACGCGCAACGGTAGAAATGGAGTTGTTGGCGAGGACCACCACCCAAATGCCCACTTCGACGGGACTTCCCATCGTAGCAAGCCCACGATTGAGAACGACAATTGTCACCTTCAACCTACGTCAGTAACCGGGAGAAGAGTTTGCCAATAGCGACGACTACCCGCTAACACTGGTTACTTAGCCGATGGTGGTTTCTATCCTCCGTCTTTCCCATGATTGCCGGCACAATTGGCCCCATAGCTTCAGCATTCAGCATCTGTGCTTTAGTTTCGCCATGGAGGCAGCACTTCATTCAAGGAGGAGACCCTGACTCAGCGCCATATATTCCCGATCCAGCGTGGCATGTCTTACTATCTACGATCCCCTGCAGCAATAGATATTTCTGACTTTTCATATGTAGGTTAACGGCAGTGAACGCTGTGCAGCTGGGCATTGCCCTCATCTCCAACTTCTTCCTACTCTTCAATATGGCAAGGAGAATTCGCTTTGGTATAGCACAGCCTATTACCATAGTGGGATGGTACGAAGCTCACAGTCCCATGACGAGCCAGTGCAATGGTGCTAATGCTGCAACAGGTATTTTTCCGCCATCGTCCTGATTTGCCTGCTTTGTACAGGCGCTGGGCCTCTTGTTGAAGACCTTCCTTTCCCGCGGGATGAGATGATCTGGTCTCAATCATTTTATTACGGTATCTGGGCAGCCGTTCTCTACTTTATCGTGGCAACTCTCATGAGCATCACGTTTTGGGGAGCCTATTCAGGCCACTACCCAAAGGATTTTATCCTGACTCTAAGCCAACGCACTCTCATGCTCCAGACCATCTCGGTGCTTATATATCTCCATGTTGGGGCTGTCGTTTTCAGCAACATCGAAGGCTGGCGATATCTAGACGCCGTGTACTGGGCAGATGTCACTCTCTTCACTGTTGGCTTTGGTGACTTTACTCCTACGACAAATCTTGCAAAGGCACTGATGATTCCATACGCCATCGTCGGAATCATAAGCCTAGGTTTGGTCATTGGATCTGTTAGGGGTCTAACCCTCGAAGGCGGGAAACGCAGACTTCTGGCACGTATGGAGGAAAAGAAGAGGAGAAGAACCGTTCGCAGCATCACACGGAAGGGGAATGACGATCTTCTAGAACCCATCCAAGAGGAACCCGGATTACCACGCATGCCGACGGATAACAGCAACAAAAGCAACAAAAGCATCAACAGCGAATATGAGCGACGCAAGGCCGAGTTTGCTCTGATGCGCAAGATTCAAGCCATGACATCCACGCGAAGAAAGTGGATGGCTCTAGCCATCTCCGTCATGGTATGGCTCGTGTTTTGGCTGGTGGGCGCCGTGGTATTTATGGAGGCAGAGAAACGCTACCAAAACTGGACATACTTTGACGCTTTCTACTTTTCTTTCATCGCATGGACAACCATCGGCTATGGCGATTTTACAGTTGTGTCCAACGCCGGGAAATCCTTCTTTGTTTTTTGGTCCCTCATGGCTTTGCCCACCATCACGGTGCTCATCTCTCATGCGGGCGACACCGTCGTCAAGATTATCAAAGACAGCACCATCCGTCTAGGAAATGTCACCATTCTACCCGGCGAGGAATCTTACATGGCTAGTCTCAAACATCTCATCAGCAGAATGACTCTTGGGAAGTTCTTTCAAGCCCACTACGAAACTACAGACCCATTGATTTTGGAGTCGAAGAGGCATCACCTCCAGCGGCTAGCCAACGTTATGGACCAGCTCGAGGAAGAAGACCTTTCTGAACAAGAGAGAGAAGATGAGAGAGAAGACGAAAGAGAGGAGCAAGAAGAATCAAGAGGTCGGCCCGCGAATGTGCGCCATACTTCACAAGCGTCAAGCTTTACCTCCAAAGTCCGACGGTCTCTCTCGCGCCTTCGCAGTGCACACCAAAAGATTCCCACAGGGGCTGATTTGCATTTCCTTCTCATTTCTGAGATTCGAGTTGTTGCCAGTCATCTGAAAGAGTCCAAGCACCACCACTATGATTTTGACGAATGGGCGTGGTATCTGAAACTAATTGGGGAAGACGAGCATAGTTCGTACACGCATACGAAAGCGAAGATCAAGGCAAAGAAGCACAATAATTCTCCCGATGCAAGTGCCAACGAGGAGCCTGTGAAATGGTCGTGGGTTGGCCATCGCAGCCCTTTAATGGGAAGTCAAGGGGAGAGCGAATGGATACTGGAAAAGCTTACGGATCGGCTGCAAGAGTGTCTGTCGGCAGAGAGCCGGCGGCAACGGGGTAAGCGTAGAGGCAGTCGAGCCCATATTTAATGGATTTATCTTTGTAAATTAGTGTACATGTATATTGATAAATAGCAATTAAATAATAAAGTCATGGCAATAACGTCAACCCTTGAATCTACAAGTGTCATCTATGAATTTCGGAGAATTGGCAGAATGGAATGCCATGTCTCAGAAAGAAAGAATATGCTCACAAGTCTGATCAGCTCCCTAGAGCTCAAGTCAATCATCCAGTTACTAATATTATGCATGCTGTAGAATATCCAAGTAATGTCTTATCTATTGCCTGTGGTAAAGTCTCCTTCATTCAACTATCCAGGCATCGCCCGAAGCCTAATCAAATAAAGTATCCAAATCCACCGGTGGCCTGGCAATGGCACTCTTCCCTTGCTCTTGGTATTAGTGACGCGGTCAATGCCACCTTCGAACCTTTTGGTTGAACCAGTCTTTGACCTCTTCGTCTTCAATTCCGTCTAAAACGTCCTCCGATGCCATGGTCTGTGCCCAAAGATAGGGGATTGCCCAAACTTCCAGCATGGTTGCCCAGTAGCTTACCTTGTCTTTAGGAACGCGCAATCGAGCACGGATTAAGCTTTCAAGCAGAACCGGAAGACGCGGATAATAGAGGAAACCATTGACGCATGTGAATTTAGAATCATCTGCTGTATTCTGTTGAAGTTCCTCTCCGCCATGCAGCTCTTCTATGTCTGGTGTATTCTTTACATCTTGTAAGAGTTCCCAGTTCCGCTTGCGCTTTATTGGCTGTAAAGTCTCTGGCTCCAGATATGGTTCCTGCTCTGGAAGCGTCTGAGACTCTAAAAATGTTGTGTCTTCTTGATGCTTGTCCTCCTGGGGCGTGTCTTCTTGAATCATGTCTTCTCCTTGTGATAATGCTTCTTCTTGTGGTGACTTGTGAAGCCGTGTTGAGTTTTCCTCGTTCTGTGTCTCACTTTGACTTGGCTCTCTGCTTCCTAAGGCTGCTGTCCGCGGTGGACCAAGCTCTACGAAGGAAGGAAGGACGAGGGCAATAGGCTCATTCATAATGCTTACAGACTCTGGAGGAAATACAAAACGAATGGGATTATTGTCGATATCCTCATATTCCGGGATCGACTTTTTATGTATGCGCTGTGCGTTATCGTCCAATGTCTGTAACATGGCCGGGTCAGTGGAATCCCATGACCAGTCTGCACGAATGCATCCGGCTATCAGCAACTTTGACGCGGCGAGGTCACGGTCACATTCATTTACGATGAATATGTAGCCCTGATATGTCCGATTAGTATCTACACGAAGAGTCGTCTTCTCGAGTGGTGAAGCATGATGGCACCTACGTAGATGAACGTATATATATATATCCCAACACTTCGGGTCCAGATCCTGCAGTTTCTCCCTTCATTTTTCACTGGTCGATTCGATACTATTACAAATGTGCCTGAGTCAAATTTTGAAGAGGAATTACCCGGGGGTATATTATGCATGCGCCATATCCTCACTTTGTAGCACTGGCCTACACACTATCCATACTTTATTCGTACGAATCATAACTATACCATGCTACTGACTGACAAGTACATACATTGCTAGCTTCTAACTTTGTTCTCTCACGATGGACGAGGCCTCATTATCCAGATACAGCGCGAAAACTACTCATCTCACATTTGAATGCCTCGCCACCTATATCTCAGGGCTCAGAGGAACATGAAAATGGCACGGACTAATGCTAACAATATTGAGAGTGTTACTGAGAACAACTGCATACCGCACAGGCGTTCATTTCCGAGATCATATACTATTACCCTATCGGGTAGTTGCCCTGCATGCGATTCATTAAGGTTACTGCAAGGGTCCCAAAGGTTGTCATTAGCTTGTAAATAAACTGAAAGAACAGCCTGGGGTTTATAAAAGACATCCCCCTAAGTTTGTTCCCAAAGTAATGTTGTGAACGAAACCGTCCGCTTTTCTACAATTGGCTATCCAATCTCGATCTTTTGCTCTCTTTACAAATACAACCTTTATTTCTATCCTTGATAGATAACAAGGGCTGCGAAGTCTCCAAGCGCAGTTACAACACCCAGCAAAGATATTGTTTTATGCAACATTTATCGATGGCAGTTGCATTTTGCGATCAAGTGAGCAAAATACTTTCTAGGTTAGTTACGTCAGAGATCACTGTTGAACCGAAGTTTCTGCTTTCTAAGTGGCAAGGTGGAAAAGAAGGTGGATGATCTAATGAAAGGGAAAGGTTGGATTATTAAAATAGAAGAAGTTTTCTAACAGTAGCCAAAATGAAGAAACCTTATCTCACACCCAGAATGAACGATTGCTCAAGTCGTAGTAAAATGTAGTAGTGTCAAAGGTGTAACCCGCTTTATCCCCATGCAGTTGCCTCAATGAATAAAAATGAAAATATGTACAAGAATCGCATCCTCAATGATGCCCGAATCGAACGTCCAGTTAAGGAGTAGCAGTTGCAACGATTTTCTGCTCTCCGCTAGTCCGCTTCACGCTGTCGTACTCCCCAGAAGAAGGTTGCATCTTCCGCCTCTCCAAAAACTCCAAGATAGCAAGAACGGTGGTCGTAAGTTGAACCAAGAATAGCGGAATCAAGTTGTATTGCCATCCCCTCATGACTCGCAGATGGTTGGCAATATCGTTTCGTTGGCTTTCATCCGCCAGGTCGAGCTTCAGCATGGCTGGGAACCAGTTTTGAGGCGTCCACGAGTCGGGAGCATACTTGTGGTTGCCGGTTGTCGAAGCGATGTCGAGATCGATAGTCTGTCCTTTATGCGCATTCGTAACAGAAAAGACATAGCCGAGGGACCCAATGGTGAGCATGAGTCCCAGGACGAGAATGACAAGCCAGGCACCGTAGAAGAAGGACGTGGCTTTGGCTCCGAGAATGTTGGGCCGGCTTCTGAGGAAAAGAACGAGGGAGCCCCCTATGCAGATGAGGACGATTGCTGTTCCTGCCGCGCCGTTGCTGGAGTGCCCTTGGTCGACCAAGAAATGTTTCGGTATGCCATAGAGATCGAAAGTCGAGCCGTTGAAGTTGACAGCAAACGTGCCGCTGGCAGTGTTGTGTAGCCATGCCACCATGCTGGTGATGAAGGCCAGCTCGAGGACGGCATCAATGAAGAGCACGCCCATGGCGACAGCGAGAGCGGGAAAGAGTGCCATCTTGACGGAGAACACAGTTTGCTGCACTGCAGTCGGTAATTCAATAATGAAAGAGAGAAGAAAAACCTGACTGGTTAGCCCACCAACTATTGACTGACTAGAGAGATCCCATCTTATATTATATTTTAGGCCTTACGATGTCCGTACCCAAAATCCCGTTTGATAGCCCAATCGCCGTTTGTCCCATGTTAGTGCTGACCGGGTGGAATCAGTGGCTGAGGTACTAGCCAACACCAAAGGCAAGCTTCCCTGCTTACAAGCATCGGTAAGGCGCAGACAAGATACCAGACCATGTGTAAACGGCTGAACACAACGTCCCGAAGGATTGGCAGTGGACCAACACGCATACTCTAAATTTCCGGAGTTTGCCTTACCGCTGGGGGCCGTGGGCCTGGGAGCAGCAGAGCCGCATAATCGTTCTCATGACTGAAGGCTTTTGGGATCCACAAGCATCCTTGGGGCTAGAAGAGTTTTCTGAATGTGAGAAACTACAACTACATGTGCCCTGTTGAACATGAGCAGTGACTGCTAGGGTCGGACGAACCCAAGCCATGTCCAACCCACCCAACTTCAGAGGTTTAAGCTTGTTTTGGTCTTGTAGAAATTCCCTAAAGAGAGTTTGTGACTGATGACATTGTTCACCGACGGCTAGTTGTGTTTACACGGGGTGGCTGTTGAGTTGAAGGAGCGCCCGCTTAACCTGTTTAGTTATTGATTTCCGTTCACACGCATACAGTTTGCCAAACGCTGCCCTTCTGCCAGCCATTCACAGCTGAACATGACAGCGAGTTGCGCAAAATCCGTGTAATATGCGGGCCTCCTACTGCACGGATTTCAGCGGATTCCCTGTTTTTCCAGAGGCACGCATGAATCTTGTTGGTAGCCTTGCCTCGTATCTGTAGAGAGCCGTTCCCACGCGTACACAGTGTGCTACACTATTGTTTTGGTAGTTGGCTCGCCCCGAGGTTGAGCTGGGGTACCACACACAACAAGGCTCAAGACCGATTCCTCTCAACCGCATCACTCCCAGGAACTCGTAATTTCGGCTGTGCCGGTTCTGGACAGACGAGCAGTGCTTTTGCCCACCCCGCATCTGGTCTGAACGAATTGGAGGCATGGAGCGGCCCGGACATCGTGCTGGTTGCCTGTAGGTTGTAAGGAGAAGTTGAGCCACTTGTACGAAAGTGCAGGGGTTGTTCAAGGGCAACGGCTTATGGCAATGCTGATAAATAGCGGCCGCTGACTGCTATAAATAAGGTAGATATGTTGTAACTTTGAAAATCCGCCACCTACGATTGGAGGAAACCTATAGCTTACGTATCCTCGCATGTTCAAGGTGGAATTTCACTTTGCAGGCAGAATACATCGGGTAGCGTCTGGCTCCATGGCACATCAAAAGTCTTTTTCATAAATGCGTACGAGTCGCACGATGAAATCAAAAGAGCCTATGTCATGCACTGCATGCGATCGGGAAGGAATTCCGTGACACTGCAGTCGGCCCAACGAATCTACCCGAGTCTAACAACCATAGCTAAGAATATCTCACAATCTCATGATCAGCTGCATGTGGAATCGTAAACAAACTAGCTGTACTCCATAAGTGAGTCCTCCCATATGTGAGGGCACCGCTTCGAAATATTGCGTTTCGACCCCTAGATAACATGTTGATTCCATGATGCAGACATTCTGGCTTGTACATTCATTGGCATCCCACTGACTGTATTTAACTAGTATTAACGTTTCCAAAGAAATCTTCTTGGCATTCATGGATTTCTATTTCAGATCGTAGATGTCATGCTATTCGTAAATCATAGATCTGTGCGGTGACCTGTATTTTCAGGGGAGACGAGACCCTGACTTAGTACCTCCAAACAGGGAGGTTGAACCCCAGCCTTGTTTCTCCTGAGGTTTCTTTAGCCACTATGGGAAATTTGCCCGCCAGCACATCTACTATTACAAGGTTGATGACAGACAAGATGCCGAGGTTCTCGAATGCGGTTGTTACGCACAGCGACATTGAAAGATAATACTCCATTTTTTTGTTTTCACTAAATACCGCAGTTACCTCAACCCTAGAACTCAGAGGTTGCAGAATTGACAGCACATCGGTTTGTGCCCAACTACAGCAATTGTCGTTGGTCTTGTGCTGTGGTTTATGTTACATGTATACATGTAAAGAATCGCAAGTGTTTACTCAGAGAGAGTACAGCGCCACTTGTAATGCCCATCCAAGTAGAGTCTTTGCTGTAAGCTCACCCTACCAATGGGGCTCAGCAATTGCTCGTTACGCATCTGATGGGTCTCAATATAACTTTTGGCTAAGCCTGATGTTGTGAGACTCTACCGAATCCTGTCTGACGTGGAGATGAAATTCACCCGCTCATTTAGAGTGAGAATGTTTCAACACTCTATGTAATCCAATCGCGTCATATCAGCCTTGGATTCTTTGCTGTGCTACGTCTCGATGAACCACGATTAGGTTCTTATCAATACTGCCGTTCCACACGAGAATCAGGCTAACATGAATGGTTGAGGAATATGAATATATATTTAGTACCAATGCGTGTTGCACGCTCTCCTTTGTGTAATAATGCGGATTTGAGTTGGGGAGTCAGTACCACCGCAACACACGAAGATCATGACTGTAAGGTATTAATGACGACGAATGCACTGATATGATCGCCCTTTAGCGCGGCATGTCATATAAAAATAGATCAGGTTTGTCAAATGGGACATGTTCGAAAATAGTTACCGGATTAGGAAACTAAGCACCGAACTCTCTTCCATGGTGGTGCCGCGCGGTTGATCAATATGGCTTAATTGTTGCTAAAATTGAATAAATCACCACAGGAAAGCCGCCTCGTCAGTAAATGCTGGGGGTTATTGTGCGCATACTGAGAAAATTTAGCTCTGCCTTGTGTAGATGTGGCTCTTCAACTCTATCCCCGCGAGCTGGTTGCTACAATAAGCACCTGATTCGTCACAACTAGAGAAACAGAAAACAGAGCACTATCAAATAGCATGCAAAGATCCTTAGAGAAATCTTGGTTATATAGTAAATCAATGAAGGGAGTGGCTATCCAGCAGTCCAAGTGTGCTATCCCGCATCCTGTGTTCCAAATTCAAGCTATTAATGATACCATATGCTGGATGAAATTAGCAAAAAGTGGTAATAGCAACAGAGAGAACTCAAGGAACCGGGTATTGACGACTCGGGTAGTCAATAAAAGGTGTTCTTCTGCATCTTGTTCTGGCTGTGTACTAGGCTTCACCCAATTTGGTCAATGGAAGCTCAATAAAGATTTGTGGCAATACACGGAAACAATAACCTAGAGTGATTGTGGAAAATATTTATACATCCATGGATGGTTTAGTGAAGATGGGTTAGTACAAAAGCATTAGTGAATCCTACGATGACTGAGCATTTTGACTCAAGGCGACAATAGCGTTTAATGGTGTTTACAGGAAGTGCCGCCATCGCCATTGTTCCACCAGTTGATGTAGCTCTTGACGATTTGGGGGTCGAAAGACGGCAGCGCAAAGACGAGCTTAGACTACATGTAAAGTGGAGGCAGAGATTGGCCTCTCTTAACCATGAATTCTAATTTTGGTTGGTGCAATGCAGATCCGCGCATCTCATTGGTGACCTTGGCAGCGGAGCTGAACAACCGCAGTCTGACGATCCCGAGGCACTTTCAATTTCCATCCTCGCATTTCATCACCAGCCTTTTCCTGTCCTGTGTTGTTTACACCGCATCTCCTCTGTCAGGCTCAAAGCATCCTCAATTCCCTCTCCCTCCCAACCGCACAGACCTAGGTCTGCTCTTCTCCTGCATGTCCTTGTCCAGCCTTCCCTTTGAGCTCCGCTCCCTCATCTGGAGCTTGGCCGTGGCGCCTCGCCGCATCATCAACATGCGCGCCAAGAAGAGCAATGGCAAATTCACCAAGAAACAGCGCCAAAAAGGCAAGGATATCCTCTACGAGACAACATCAACGTCGCCCCCGGCACTCATGCATGTGTGCCGCGAGTCTCGTCAGCAAGCGCCCTACCAGCGCGCATTTACCGCGGGCACCGAGCCGCGCTGGACGTGGGTCAACTTTGAGCTCGACATCTTCTGCGTCTCGAGCCTCTACGCCATTGAGGACATTGTCTCCCACCGATCCGAGGTCCAGCAGCTTCAGATTCGGACTGACGACCACCCTGACTGGTACGAGTCGGCCACCAGATATAATGGGCTGTCTGGTCTCGACAAATTGGACAGCCTCGGGGAAATTCAGGTCGTGTTGGAGCCTGGCGATTTGATGTGGGGAGACGTGTTCGCCGACCAGAACTTTGGATGCTGTCCTAAAGACAACATCACCTTCCTCGACGAGGGGTCTGGGCTGGTCCTCACTGGCTCTCAGCTGAAGATGGTGGGAGACTGGCGGATAGTGTTCTCGTTTGACAGCGAGGGGAACCCGCCCGACCCGGATAGGCTCTCGGAAGAGATTAATCATGCCCTCGACGATTTTTGGCACATGACTCTGGCACAAATGCAGGAGCTGAATTGAAAAGTGTGAATCTGCTACTAGAAATGTTATACTACATAGGTAGTCTGCAACAACACCGAGTAGCGATGCTCTGAACAAGTACGACGATCCCATTGGGAAGGCTTCGATGACAAGTTCAGGATGTTTCAGGCATACGTCAAGCAGCAAGTGCCCGGTCAGATCAATGCTGCCATGGGCAACCGAAAAGCCGGTGGCTGCTTCGCTGGCGGCCGGGGCAAGGCGGCCAGCGCGAAGCGTGGCATGTCGTCCAAGGATATTGATGCCCTGGGCAGTATCAAGGACAAGGTCAGTCAGTTTGACGCTGTGGAAGTGACGTCTTGTAAGATCCAAGCCCTATTAGCGGTGATCTGTAGGTGATAGATCTCTTACTTAACTATCATCTACGTCGTTGGCAGTTTTGTGGGCGGTTATTTACTCGTCGGTAACGTTAGTCCTCCCAGTTTCGAAGCTGCAAAATTCCCTCGAAGACCAAGCGTAGCCTCATGGTGCACCAGCATCGCATATTTTAAATATATCTTGAATGTTTTTTTTTAAATAAACCTTAGACTAAAGAGTCGAAAAAATCTTTTAGCTCTTTAATTACACATGCGTGGCCAAAAGACATCAGGAATAGCTGTAACGCGGCTGTTCAACTTCATGTCATAATCACTACCCTGGTTACATGTAGTTTAGCTATCGTCCTAGATCAATCGATGAGGCACCAGGCGGAGTCTTAGTGCCGGCTACAGAAGCGGAGATGAAAAGAGAGAAACGATTCAGCCGTACGCTGAGGGAGCCTGACCAATACTGCTTCTCGCAGGCACCTCATTGCCTCAGCAAGCGGAGAGAGGGCTTCCATATTGGTCCCATTTGTCTTTTTGATTGAGGAGGGCTTGTCTCAGCTTAATTAAGAAAAAGAACAAAGTATGACACTTAATAGGACCGTATATTAGCAAATTCAGTATGATACAGTAACAATTATGCTACAAGCGTATACTCGTTACCACAGTAAACCCATTAAATACATCCATCGATCTCATAAACAAAGAACCCCCACGTAAATGAATCTATGTCTAATCTACTTTCCCACAACATTAGTCGTGTCCCATCGAAGGTATAATTTCATAATATAGACAAGACGAAAAACCCAACGCCCTAAGTGCATGTACAAGAGCTGGATCAATTGATAGTTACTCCACTCCACCGTGCTCGTGTCGCGCCTTTGCGGTTGCTGCTTGACAGAGACGGCCTAGCTCCTCAATAAACGCGTCCATCCTACGCAGATATTCGAGCTCGTGGGTCGTGACTCTGTGCATAGGCATGCTTCTAATGACTTTGGTGGCCGAGGCCAACAGGTCTATATCATGCTCGGCATATTCGTGTTGAGGATTTCGTAAAAGATTGAAGAAGACGCTCAAAAGGGCTGAGACAGGGTAGAATATGAAGACCCTAGCGGATACATGGTTAGAATGACAGATTTAAAGATTCTAAATACAAAAGAAGAAGAGGAAGTTGGAGTATAATCTCACCAAAACGCTTCACCGGCCAGTCGAGGTGCAGCTTCCCTCAGATAGATGAGAGTCGATCGACTGGCCTCGACAGATAAGTCAAGACTGGACTGTAGGCCAAAGATCATTTCCTTCCCGGACTCGCTCCAGTCTACCACACATCGGCCACTCGCGCAATGTATCATGTTCAAGAGATAGTGGTAGTCCAAGTGCAGCTCGATATGCAGCATACTGGTGTTTATGTTCAGAGTGTCAGAAAGCTTGACATGTTGGCGAATAGATAACGCGGGCGCGTATTCCGGTGGAATTGAAGCACGCCAGTTTTCCAGGTCCTCGTCAAGTTCACGGATGGTACGGAGGAGCTCAGCATCCGACTTTCGTAGCGAGCCGGCAGAGTAGAGAGCGCTAACAGCCTTGGACTTAAGCAGACTTAGACGTAAGTCACTAGGGAGAAATGGCACCTGGGAACTGGTTGTGGCTGAGAAAGCCTCTTCCGAGAAGCGGTTTTCGATATAGTCTTGGGGGAGGGTAAGATCGCAGAATTCGTCGCTGATGATGGGAGGCTGGCCGTTTCTCAAAGCTATGTCTTTGTCAAAGAGATAGCAGAGCCAAAACAGCCTGCGGATTTGGCGCTCCTCGAGCTCCTGAAAAGTGAGGTTGGTAGTTTTATGCGGGTCGTTGGCGATAGTGTGTCCTCCAAGGATACAAACGGTACGGCATGCAATAGAGTGATACATGCACGCCCCCTGCAAATGACCGCATAGTGTCTCATTGAGGAACTAGGAGGGTCAGAAATGAATCAAAGGTGAGACCAAGATACCCAGTCATGGAGGACTTACCAGCATGACCATTACTTGCAAAGTAGTGAGGCTCGCGTCTTCAACAAAGTCTGATATCATCAGCTGCGCTTGCTTGGCACAAGCATCGCTGTCAACAAGCTTGGCAGCGTCCTGGGTAGCAAAATGATGGCTCGTGACACAAAGAAAAGCAAGGACACAGGCTTTGCTACCAATCTCCTCAATCGTCGCATCTGTGGCTGGCGCGCCATACGCTACTCGCATTGTGTCCTCGAACAACTCGCGCTCCACCACAGGGAAGACGAGACGAAAGTCAGACGCTATAAACGTATCAAGCAACGCCTGTGTAATCCATCTTTCCGGAAGTTTTTGAATCTCAGCCTGCTTCGCAGGCCCCTTCAAAGACTGGAGTGCTAGAGCTGCAGAGGGGACATGGTTTGTTTCTTTAAAAGCGAAAGCATCGTCATTACGGAAATTAGGCCATAGCCCTGTTCTTGAATATATCCATTGCTCTCCAAGAGAGGTGAAATGGGGAATGCCATTTCGGGAACAGATGGCAGCAAACTTCTGGCCTGAAAACCAGACCTGACCTAGGGGAGCAGCGCCAAGCTGTCGAGGCGACTGCGAGTTGTCATTGGATCGACAGAGCGTACACCTGCCGTGGGTTATCTTCCTATGAAAATTGCCGGAGCCGTCAGACGGAGCCAATGAGGCCGGAGAGGCGGCAGCGGGAGCCGCAGTAACAGAAGTAGCGGCAGAAGTAGCAGCAGCAGCAGGAGGAGGTATCTGCACGCCTTGCTTGATGGCTTTGGCTCTGGCTATGCCTTGTTCTATTCGCTCAAGGCGTTTGACAAGACTCTCAGTTGAGCTCCTGTAACACAGTCTTTGTAAGCGGAAATGCGAAGACAGCAGTGACAGGTAAAGTACATACTTAGTTTTCTTCTTCCTGCCCCTAATTCGGTTAAGTGTGCAGGGGAGATCATGGTGTCGGCACCAGTTGCATAGTTCATCGTGTTCGGATCGATCGCATTGGATCTGCCACCATCCATCAGGTATAAGCGTGAGGATACATGTGTATGTGCATAAGTCTAGACGCGATGGTGTATGTGGATGTAGGATAGATGAAGGTAGAGACAACATCAAACTCGAGCAACAGACAGGGCCATCATTTTCAAAAACGAGACTCGGGGTTGTGAATCCATTACCTTCCGCTTATAACAAGCGTCGCAAGCACGCCTTTCAGCCACCATGCTCCTGGCTTTGCCTGACCTGATGCTTGTGTTTGCTAATCGGATAATGATACAGCAAGTTGCTACAATCAAGGTTATCAAGCAACAGGCAGATGCTTTTGGTAATATGAGGGTCTCGGAGGGAATTGATCTTTTGCCTTCGGGCATGGAATAGGCTTTTCGACTCGGCTGACAGCCCGAGATGCGTTGCGCTCGGCGTTGCGCGTGCTGACTCAGCGGAGGTTTCGCTCAAGCGGGCCTGTCCGAGCAGGCGCTAGTTGCGCTGAGGTGGATCGAGCCAGGGTTTAGCCGGAGGCAGGAATGCCGAGTTGATGCAGGGCGTCGGAACTCTGCTGTCAGAAACTCGGAACAACCGCAAACCAGCGCTGCGATAAGGCTTTGGGTGCTGGCGGGATCCTTCGGGGGTGGTGAGTTAATCCTCTGGGGCTTGATTTGATTACTATCTCGAGTTGATTTGCAATGCGCCAGCACCAGCAGCTCCTGCATTCGGCCGAGAGCGACGTGGCTTGGTAATACACCACAGCCTTTGACGACATCCGGAGACTTTGGGCACGCTGAGAGAGGCCTCGTGAAAGGGATTTGTCCGCTTAGTCACGCAAGTACAGCTGGAGCTGGGCGTTCGGCGTTCTAGAAAGGCGGCAGTCGAACGAGCCGCGACCCCGACAATGGAGCCGTCAGTTGCTACAGCGCCCACGACTGCAGCATGTGGTGCTACTGTTCCTCCTGGAGAGATTGGACGCCAGTATTACAGCGTTGGGATGAAACATGGATTACCAATGCAGTGGTTTCCTTGGGATGGATGAGATGAGATGCTCAGCCGGGTACACCTTCACGTCACCACCATGTGGCAGGCAATCAAATCCCAAGATCAAGTGCTTGCATCATGACAAGATCCGGCGATGTAGGTAGCCGGGAAAGGGAATGGGCGATGCTACCAATCTATCTTATCCAGCTCCAGGGTACGCAGGTCTGAACGACGTGGTTCGTCAGAGCAAGATCTAGCTGGGTCCTGGCCGATACTACCGTGATCATTGCTACAGGGAGCAGTACCAGTAGTGCGGCAGCGTCCAACTGCCGCTTCACCTCCCTCTTGGCATCCATCCAGTGCTCGGGGCATCGTGGGATGCCTAGGATTTTCGCCCACCACATGCCAAATGCAGCTTCATCACACTGACTAAGCGGAGCGTTGAAGTTTTGAGCGAAGGGCGGAAAGCCGGAACGGGCGTCAGGGGAATTTAAGCTCGTGGGGCGGCTATCCGAGTGCGAACAAAGAACGGAAGCGAGCTTGATTGGCACGTTCCGCCTCCGTGTCTCTAGGCCGCGTGGACGGACCTTTGGCTCAAATCCTGATACAGATCCTACGACTCCATTGGTTGACTCACACCAATCATCCTTCCAGCTCCATCGTGGCCATGGCTTTGTTTGGGATTGCTCGTACAGGCGAAGCCGGGCCCCATCTCGGCCTTCTTGTCAGGGCCGAGGTCCACCGAATTGGCTCAACATTGGGTTTTGACAACGAGGCATGGCTGGAGCTGGGGCTCTTAAAATGATGACTTTTCTTCGAGACGGTTTCTTCTTTTCTTCTCGAGTCTTGTTTCAAACACAACCCATACTCTCGCTTCAACATCATCCTGTTATAGTCCTTTTGTTAGTGGTCTCTCGCCACTAACACGGACTCGGGATCATCATGAAGTCCACGTACGATGAGACTTTGACAGACGTCAACATGTCAGAGACCGGCAAAGACGCTGTCGACAATACTTGGTCGATGAAGCCGGAAGTTGTCGCCATCCAAGAGCGTGACAGTGCTTCTGGCGCTCCCCGTCGAGAACTAGGTGTCACTTTCCAGAACCTTACCGTCGAAGCTGTCCGAGCCGATGCAGCCATCCACGAAAATGTTGTTTCTCAGTTCAACATCCCAAAACTGATCAAGGAATCTCGACAGAAGCCGCCTATGAGAAAGATTCTCGACAACGCCCACGGGTGTGTCAAGCCGGGAGAGATGCTCCTCGTTCTAGGTCGTCCGGGAAGCGGATGCACAACTTTGCTCAACATGCTGGCCAATAGACGGAGTGGATACGCCCAGATTTCAGGAGATGTCTCCTTTGGCTCCATGAAGGCTGAGGAAGCAAAGCGCTACAGAGGCCAGATTATCATGAACACGGAGGAGGAAATCTTCTTCCCATCCCTGACCGTTGGGCAGACCATGGACTTTGCGACGAGATTGAAGGTCCCTTACAAGTTGCCCAACGGCATCACAAGTCAGGAGGAAATCCGTGAAGAATCGCGCAGCTTTTTACTGAAATCCATGGGTATCGAGCATACCGTAGACACAAAGGTCGGCAACGCATTCGTCAGGGGTGTCTCGGGTGGAGAGAGGAAGCGAGTTTCCATCATTGAATGTCTTGCATCCAGGGGCAGCGTTTTCTGCTGGGATAACTCAACTCGTGGTCTTGACGCTAGCACGTAAGTATCATATGTCTGGCCTTAATACTTGGAAGTTTTAACTGATTCAATCCTATTAGTGCTCTCGAGTGGGCCAAGGCGGTTCGAGCGATGACGGACGTTCTCGGTTTGGCCTCCATTGTTACCTTATACCAGGCTGGAAACGGCATCTATAACCTCTTCGACAAGGTTCTCGTTCTCGATGAGGGCAAGGAGATCTACTACGGTCCCATGCGCGAGGCTCGCCCGTTCATGGAGAGCATGGGTTTCATCTGCGACGATGGTGCCAACGTGGCTGACTTCTTGACCGGTGTCACTGTGCCCACTGAGAGGAAGATTCGAGACGAGATGAAGTTCAAGTTCCCCCGAACAGCTGGCGCCATTCGCGATGAATACGAAAAGACACCATTATTCGAACAAGCGCAAGCTGAATACAATTATCCTACCACATCGGAGGCCCAGAGCAAGACCAAAGCGTTCCAAGAAGGAGTCGCCATGGAAAAGTACAAGGGACTGCCAGCCTCGAGTCCGTTTACTGTGAGCTTTGGTGTCCAGGTACAGACTTGCATCAAGAGACAGTATCAGATCATCTGGGGTGACAAGGCCACCTTTTTCATCAAGCAGTTTTCGACCATTGTACAAGCACTCATCGCCGGCTCTCTCTTCTATAACGCTCCCGACACCACTGCAGGCTTGTTTGTGAAATCTGGTGCCTGTTTCTTTGCTTTGCTCTTCAACGCTTTGCTATCCATGTCTGAGGTTACCGAATCCTTCATGGGGCGGCCCGTTCTGATTAAGCACAAGTCATTTGCCTATTTCCACCCTGCAGCCTTTTGCCTTGCCCAGATCGCGGCCGATATCCCTGTTATCTTGGTGCAAGTCTCGGGATTCTCCCTGATTCTGTACTTCATGGTTGGGTTGACAATGTCTGCGGGCCACTTCTTTACCTTTTGGATTGTTGTTGTGGCCACCACTTTTTGTATGACCGCCATGTTCAGGGCCATCGGTGCTGCCTTCAGTACCTTTGATGGTGCCTCCAAGCTGTCTGGCTTGATCATTGCCGCTACAATCATGTACAATGGCTACATGATTCAGAAGCCGCGAATGCACCCCTGGTTTGTCTGGCTCTTCTGGATTGACCCGATGGCCTATGGCTTCGACGCCATTCTCTCCAACGAATTCCATGGCAAGATTATTCCTTGCGTCGGTACCAACATTGTTCCCAATGGCCCCGGCTTCACCGACCCCGGTGCTCAAGCTTGCGCTGGCGTTGGAGGTGCAGTTCCGGGCCAGACGTATGTTGATGGTGACTTGTATCTCAAATCACTGTCTTACAGTCACTCGCATATTTGGCGAAACTTTGGCATCATTTGGGCATGGTGGGTTCTGTTTGTGACTATCACTATCGTCTTCACGACTAAGTGGAAGGCGTCATCGGAGAATGGACCTAGCTTGGTTATCCCCCGAGAGCAATCCAAGGTTGTCAATGCTCTGCGTCAAGCGGACGTCGAAGGCCAGGTTACTGAAGGTAACATCTCAGAAAAGGATGATACCAACGTCAGCGGTCAGTCCGATAGCAACTCTACTGATGACACCGCAGTGGCAGTCCAGGGCAACCTCATTCGAAATTCCTCAGTCTTCACCTGGAAGGATCTGTGCTACACTGTCAAGACCCCAACTGGTGACCGTCTACTCTTGGATCATGTACAAGGATGGGTAAAGCCTGGAAACCTGACCGCTTTGATGGGATCGTCTGGTGCTGGAAAGACCACGCTCCTTGACGTTCTTGCCCAGCGAAAGACTGAAGGTACTATCCGTGGCTCTATCTTGGTTGACGGTCGACCGCTTCCAGTCTCATTCCAGAGGTCTGCAGGCTATTGCGAACAGCTTGATGTACATGAGGCGTATGCTACAGTGCGAGAGGCTCTTGAATTCTCGGCGCTTCTTCGACAGAGCCGCGACACACCACGCGAGGAAAAACTGGCTTATGTCAACACCATTATCGATCTGTTGGAACTGCACGACATTGCCGACACCTTGATTGGTGAAGTCGGTGCTGGATTGAGTGTTGAGCAACGTAAGCGTGTCACAATTGGCGTTGAGCTTGTCTCCAAGCCCAGCATTTTGATCTTCCTTGATGAGCCTACATCCGGTTTAGACGGTCAATCCGCCTACCACACTGTCCGCTTCTTGCGAAAGCTCGCTGCTGTTGGCCAAGCTGTTCTTGTCACCATCCACCAGCCTTCTGCTCAGCTGTTCGCTCAATTCGACACCCTTTTGTTGCTGGCCAAGGGCGGTAAGACTGTCTATTTCGGAGAGATTGGAGATCAAGCAAGCGTTGTCAGGGACTACTTTGCTCGTTACGATGCTCCATGCCCGACCGAGGTGAACCCTGCTGAGCACATGATTGACGTCGTCTCCGGAACACTTTCGCAAGGCAAGGATTGGAACGAGGTTTGGCTTTCCTCGCCTGAGTACTCCAACATGACCAAGGAACTTGACCAAATCATCAGCGAGGCTGCGGCGAAACCCCCCGGCACCGTGGACGATGGTCACGAATTTGCCACGTCTTTGTGGGAGCAGACCAAGCTTGTCACTCATCGCATGAACGTCAGCTTGTTCCGCAATGCTGATTATGTCAACAACAAGTTTGCGCTGCACATCTTTTCGGCTCTCTTCAACGGTTTCAGTTTCTGGATGATCAAGGACTCTGTCGGTGACTTGCAGCTGAAGCTGTTCACAATCTTCAACTTCATCTTCGTCGCCCCAGGTGTCCTTGCCCAGCTGCAGCCCCTCTTCATCCACCGCCGTGACATTTTCGAAACGCGCGAGAAGAAGTCCAAGATGTATTCGTGGGTCGCCTTTGTGACGGCACTGATTGTCTCCGAAATCCCATACCTCATTGTCTGTGCTGTCCTCTACTTTGTGTGCTGGTACTACACCGTTGGTTTCCCCGCCGATTCTCAGCGAGCCGGAGCGACCTTCTTCGTCATGCTCATGTATGAGTTCCTCTACACCGGTATGGGTCAGTTCATTGCCGCCTATGCGCCGAATGAGGTCTTTGCCGTCTTGGCGAACCCCGTTGTGCTTGGAACCCTCGTGTCCTTCTGCGGTGTATTGGTTCCTTACGCGCAGATCCAAGAGTTCTGGAGATACTGGATTTACTGGCTCAATCCCTTCAACTATCTCATGGGTAGTATGTTGGTCTTTGATCTCTGGGGCCAGGACATCAAGTGCTCCACTCACGAGTTTGCCACCTTTAACCCTCCCAACGGCACAACTTGTGGTGATTACTTGCAGAGCTACTTGGCAGCAGGCCCTGGTGCCGTGGCCAACCTGATCAACCCCGGCGCCACGGCCAACTGCCAAGTTTGTGCATTCACCAAGGGCGAAGACTACCTCCGAACTTTGAACCTGAAAGAATACTACTACGGCTGGCGCGACGCTGCTATCGTGGTACTGATGGTGTTTAGCTCGTACTCTCTGGTGTACCTGCTGATGAAGCTCCGAACAAAGATGTCAAAGAAGGCCGAGTAGATGAAGATGATACTCGATAGCCTCTTGGAGCGAGTCTTTTCTGTTTACCTCAAAAATCTCAGCGACTTGATTTAAAAAGTCATGCATCTCTCCTGACATGGGGAGATGGGTTTTCATTATATATCTCTTTTTTTCCTCCTTTCGGGATGTCGCAAGTACCAAGATAGATATGGATACATGGTTATATGGGCATTAATTATATGATAGATCGCTTGTAAAGCAATTGTCGAGGCAGTTATGGGGTATGTCGGGGACGCGTATGACTTTTTCTTACGAATTCATGTTTTGTTGAATACAGACAGACATTATCATAGCATAAGACTCTAAATCGTTTATATAATAGCAGTCTCCTCCCTTCCTTCAAACAGTTTCTAAAGCATAACAGCTCCTCTAGTAGTGGTACACGCTGGCTAACATCCATCTCATAACATTCGTTGGCGCCTCACGTTGTTTTACTTGTTCGGAGTATCATGGAATGATGCATGACCCCAAACATGTTCAACGGACGCACAATATCAAAGCCAAAAGACTCGTAGAGAGGTCGTCCCTGCGGTGTTGCCATCAAGTAGCAGTCTCTGCCCTCTCTTGTGGCCTGCTCAACGCCCCATGTCAGAAGAGCCCTGCCAATTCCCTGTCGCTGATAGTGTGGGTCAACCCCAATCATATCGAGATCTGTTTGCGCGTTAGTTGGTTGAGGTCCCATGTCTGGTTTATACAGGAGTACCCGTATATAGAGAGGAAACAGGAGGGGGGATGACGAACGCCACACGTCTTTTAACCCTCTGTCGCCAAACGTGGCTTTATGGTCTTCTTCCAGGATCGTCTTGAGCTCGGCGTAGACCTTGAAATCAGTCACATCGGCCGGCAGCTCAGGGTCTGCAGGGGGGGCGGGAGATTCCTCGGACCCAACCGGCAGATCCCATATCGCATAGCCAACGATTTGGTTGTTCAGAGCGGTATCAACTGCCACGATGGTTGCGCAGTTTGGCGTACTGAAGCCTACAGTCTTCCTTAGCCGGCGCCACGGCTGCGATGCTTGTCCATCGGGAATATCTTTCGGCTGAAGGTGTAGCGGGAAGACTTGGCGCGTGATCCAATCGGTTGTTGGGTGGAACGCTTGGCCGGCGAGCCGCGCGATGGCGGGGATTTCTTCCTCGGCGGCCTTTCTTATCAGGATTGTCATTTTCTTTTGAAAAGACTTTGAGGGGAAAAGACAGAGTATGTATGATTATATTTTGTCAAGTTCATTCGAAAGGGGCATAACGGCGGGGCGTCATGTTTTGTCTTATGCTGTTTCCAACCTCTGTTTTCGCGGAGGGCCGAAATAAATTGATTACGGGCCCAGCTCTCCTTTTTTTGTTAGCGAATTCCTGGCATTATGAATCCCGGAGGGCACATTTGAGCTAAAGTAGTTGGCCGATGACTTTGGTGTGGCTACGAATACACGGCAAAGTGGGCCGATGGAGGAGGGGGAATCGATGTGAGTTCGGCCAACTCGAGATTTGGAGCGGCAAATTCACGTTGTCATGTTGCAAGTCTACTTGCATTTCGGACTGGAAGCTGGAATTATTCCGCGTAAACGTGCTGTGAGATTGTCAGCTGATGGGAGGACATGAATGTATGTTGAGCCAATGATGATTCCTAATCTGACAACCATTGGGGAAGCATAGGTTGTGCCCGGATAATTGCCTATCTTTCCGGGGAAGACGAGTTTCTGTAGTATTATCTTGCCTAACTCACAATAGATTCCATTCGTCTATCGTCGAAGACGCACGCATCGTTTTAACAATGCTGTTAGAACGCAGACCTTGAGCGAAACAAAACCTCGTGCATAGTTGACAAGGAAAGGCATTTTAAAATGACTCAAGACAGGTTGCTGTACCATGGAACTGCATACGTTCAAGGCAACGCCTCTGGCCCTCTCGTCGCAAGCAATCTTGAGTTGAGCTTCTGGGGAGGCGTTGATCCGCTGACAAGCGAAGTCATAGACCATCACCACCCGTTAAGCGGAAAACACTTTCAAGATGCCATACTAGCCATTCCCGGTGGTCGCGGCTCTTGTTCCGGCAGCGGGGTGTTGCTAGAGCTGTTGCTGAGTGGCAAGGGGCCAAAGGCTCTGATATTCTCAAGAAGGGAAGACATCTTAACACTTGGAGTGGTAGTTGCGGAAGAAATCTTCCACAAGTCTATTCCAGTCGTTGTTTTGGAGACGCAAGACTTTGAACAGCTGCTGGATGCCAGCTATGTGGCTGTGGATGGAAATACAGTCGCGAAAGTACAGCTTGGGGGTGCATCACAAAGCACTGAGCACCTTACCACTAAAGCTCTGGATACAACTCTTGGCTACAATATTGAATTGTCTGATAACGATCATGCGTTTCTTAACGGGTTACATGGCCAAGCTGCTCAAGCTGCCATGCGAATCATCTTGCGCATGGCTGCTATGGAAGGGGCCTGCAAGCTGATAGACGTCACACAAGTTCATATAGATGGCTGTGTCTACACGGGACCGGGATCGCTCAGCTTTGCAGAAAGACTACGTGACTGGGGAGGCAAAGTCTCAGTTTCCACCACCCTCAACTCGATATCCGTGGATCAAAGGCGTTGGCGCGCTCAGGGCGTTGCATCTACATTCGGTGAGGCGGCGGAGAAATTGGCCGCGGCTTACACAGACATGGGTGCACTGCCGACTTTTACCTGCGCCCCCTATCTGCTTCCTAGCGCACCCAAGCAGGGCGATCAAGTTGCATGGGCCGAGTCTAATGCCGTTGTTTATGCTAATAGCGTTCTCGGGGCGAAGACTATGAAGTATCCAGACTTCCTAGACTTGTGTATTGCGCTGACGGGGCGCGCACCACAGGGAGGATTGCATATAGAGAGTAACAGGCGGGCTTCACTTTGTGTTGAGCTCCCTTTTATTCGGGAAGCTGATGTTGACGATTCTTTTTATCCGTTGTTGGGATACTATGTTGGAGGGATTGCTGGGAGTCGCATACCGGTTATTGTAGGACTTGACGTTCTTCATCCTTCGACAGATGATCTCAAGGCATTTGGGGCGGCGTTTGCCACCATGGCAAGTGCTCCAATGTTTCATATGGTTGGAGTGACGCCGGAAGCTGCCACACTGCAGGATGCGACTGGCGGGAGAGGCGACATTGAATCCATTCATTTTGATTTGAGGCAGCTCGAATCGGTTTGGAAGACGCTCAACAGCGCACAAGACGGTTCGCCTGTTGACCTTGTCTCACTCGGAAACCCGCATTTCTCTTTCGCCGAAATGAGAAAACTGGCGGAGATTTGTCGAGGAAGGGAAAAGCATCATGGAGTCGCTGTTATGGTGACGTGCGGAAGAGCAACCTATGGACTGGCAAGTCAAGCCGGGCTTGTTGAAGAACTGGAACGATTTGGAGTTCAGCTCATCACTGACACATGCTGGTGCATGATTGGAGAACCGGTGATCCCAGTAACTGCAAAGGTAATCATGACGAATTCTGCAAAATATGCCCATTATGGGCCAGGTCTTACGGGGAAGAGGTTTTATTTTGGTAGTCTTGAGAGCTGTGTTGCAGCGGCTTGTGATGGTTTCTATGATAAAGAGAATACCCGGATTCGTTGCTAGATGTAGAGACGGAAGTAATCCGACTGAGATATAAAGCTATCGACAACACAAAATTATCTATTTGAGTGAACATGATGTGATGTGATAATTAGTATGATTCGTCAAATATTACCAAGAGAACTTTGCATTGAGATCTATTAAGTCATTATTTTGGCTAACGCAACATACGTTATATCTCATAGACAATGTTGTAGTCATTTCGGTATTATAGCATCTCCGCATACATTGTAAATAGAATTATTTTGTAGAACTAACGAGGCCAAATGTATTCGTTGATAGGTCTATCCATAACTTAGAACCTGTTATTCGCCCTTCACCCCTCTTGCATACCACTTGATTGTAAAAGACTTGATGCTTGTGCTGTCATTCGAGACACCAGCTGCCGCATCAAACTTGTCAGAGTTGCTGAACAGTATCAGTGTTTTCAACGATGCATCCTCCGCACAGTTGCTAATTGCCGCCATGCCTGCGCCCTCAGTAGCCACATGCTTCTCGTGAACCTTTGCCAAGAGCTCCTTATCGCTCTCATCGGTGGCTTTCAACAAACGTGTGTACCGGCACTCAACTGCAGGAGTTCCCAGGACATTAATTCCGTAATGCTCGACGGTAGGTGCTGCACTCATTAAAGGCGTGGAAGCTTCGAAAAAGGGTTTTGCTGCTGGACCCGCGATGAACGCTACATGGGCATCCACACTCTCCCAGTTTACTAACGAAACCATTGTGGAACTGGGTTTATCCGTGCTTGTAGTGACGACGCCAGCCATGGCCAAGATCAAACCTGGTCGAGCTAAGAGAATAGGCTCTAGAGTGTTGCGGTATACATCTTGGTACTGTTTAGGGGGAACGCTGAGGCTCGTGTATACGAGTTCCCCAACAATGTTGGTCTTTGGAGCCATTGCGGATAGATGTATGCCTTTAGTTGATGCGTATGTAAGTTGACTCAGGCAAATGTTTGTCTAGGATTCTCGATAGGTTACAAGTAGACTTGTGGTATTGACTCAGAAACATATTGCATCTACTTGTATGCCTTGTAAGCTGCAGGCGGTGGATACATGTACTGCCGAGGAGGCGGTGTTTTGCGGCCAGTTTAAAGCCGTAACTCCTACCGCCACCCGGCGCTCTAGAATCTCAACTCAGCTTATTTTTTTGGGGTTCAACTCAAATATTGAACAATTGAATAATAAGCTAAATTTTGTGAGTAGCGGCCGGTACTCATTGTAAAGCAGAGTGGAAACGAAGCGGGGTTTGTCGGTGTAAGATAAGGTGGACATCTATATGGAGTCGAGGCGAAATGGCCTGACATGATACTCGAGTGTTGGTGTTCGTATTGAATACGATATGAAGCGAGTTTATTACTGGTATTTGCATGACTTGAATTCAATCGCCGGAAATATCTCATAAAGCAGGATTCCGAGTGTCCCAATGATCCGCTGGGCCTTGGCAGTGACCGAATGGCCCGAGAGATTCTGGCGATGATAAGCGCAAAACAGGCAAACTATCAGCTACATCGTATTTCATGAAACAATTTAATCTTTCACAAAGTTCAAGGTTACTTTCTGCTTTTCCGCAAGATGATATAGATTTATACATGCCAAATCCGGCTGCTAGATGTACAATTGCACAACTCGATTGGAGCGCAGTTGAGATTGATCGCCAGCTAGCGCCGGGCTACCACAGCATAATATGCGGGTGGATGTAATCTCTATACGAAATGCTGGACCTAAATGATAAACATGAGTAATATTGAATCAAGAGTAAGAATCATGGTTCATCTACCATTGGCCTGTCGCAGGCTGTCGGTCATACGTGAGTACTTTGCGTTACGCAAACCTACAAACCTACATACATTGATGTTGTGACAGCTTCAAACTGTACTATGCTGGGTAATGAAGTACGAAGATATGTAGACTTTAATATATCATGATATAGTCGGCAGAAGAGCTCAAGAAACTGCATTGGATTGTTCATGAGTGCATGATCTTAGCTTCAATACAGCGTGATCACTTACACGCAGATTCAACCGTATAGAAGGAGTGAGTATACGCAATGTGTCTATAATGAATGCCATCTACCGTCATGCCCCTTGACCATGCAACTACCGGCTAATAACTTGTTTCTTGCATCAAGCACATGCGTATCCGTACATGTACACACACTGATGGTATATTGGACGGGGGCAGTCTCAAGCTGACACAGACGTCCAGTAGTACTACATGTAGGTAGTGTCTGGTGTTGGACTGCGAACATGACCCTGATGGCCTCTGTAGAGTAGTTGCAATACCATAACATTACATAGTAGTACATCTAAGCAACAATCTAACCAAACTCGTCTCCCCTTTCAGACTCTATACGAATACTCCGTATGACTTCAAGCTGTGTGATGATGGAGTGTGTGTGTGCCATGAATGACGAAAATGATGGCATCGCCCACAGGCCCACCTCCGCCGTGATACAGGGCCATTAGCGCTGTGCCTTAGCACCTGCTACCCCGCAAGGCCCCTGCAGACGGGAACTTTTGGCGGTGCTGTGGCGAGCATGATTGGCCCGGGTCGGCCCCGTCCAGCGCCCATTGCTGCAAAAAGCGGCTTAGCCCGCGAGCAGCAGCGGGCTTGACCCATCTCGGAGCTGGAGCTCTTATCTCTGGATGAAACAGATGGACATTGATTGATAGATAGGTACATGTAGGTATGAGAGAGGCGAAGTTGGCGATTACATACAAACTCCGTGCAAGGAGTTGTTGATCTCCAACTCGCCGTTTTCTACAAGTACTTCTTCTTCTTTTCCCATCACCGTTGCCTTTCTCATCTCCCCATTTCCTCTGTCGCGATACAAGGACTGGGAGAGAGAGCGAGCCATGGACGAAAAAGCCCGTCTTCCTCCCTACAGCGCGTCGGGGCTGCCACTGCCAGCGTCTGGAGATGCGCATTTCCGCCGTCGCCGCGCTGGATTGCGCCGGTCTCGCGTCTTGAAGCTGTTCGCCGCCACTTGTCTGACGCTGCTGGTGGCCGGGCAATGGAAGCAGATCTGGCGAGAGGATGCCAAAGGGCCGCTGCTGTCGCTGGACAAGCTCAACGATGACCTGCAGACCTGCCAGAAGCTCAGGCACAAGCCGCAAGATCCCATCGGTCTAGGACGAGACAAGAACGCCAGATGGATCGAGGGCGGCAAGCCTACCCTCATCAAGAACGCTACCATCTGGATTGGCGAGCCCGTCGAGGGCACGAGCGAGGCCGATGCCAGAGCCGGCAAGGGCTGGGAATGGGTCCAGGGCGACGTATTGCTCGAGTACGGCCTCATCCAACGGGTCGAATCTCACATCTCGTCTCGGGCGCTCCCGCAAGACACTCAAATCTTTGACGCTGCAGGGCGTCAGCTTACCACCGGCATCATCGATATGCACAGCCATGCTGGTGTCGACTCTCTGCCATACCTGAGGGGTTACGCTGATACTAATGAACTCTCCGACGACATCACGCCCTGGGCACGATCCATTGATGGCCTCAATCCTTTGGATCACCAGATTGAAGTTATCAAGTCCGGCGGCGTCACCACTTCCCTGATCCTCCCCGGCTCCGGTAATAGCATGGGCGGTGAAGCGTATCCCATCAAGCATGCTGTTGGTCCCAAAGACGGTCGAAAAGAAATTAGCGCCCAAGATATGCTGGCTGACCCAGATCGCAATTGGCGTTTTATGAAGATGGCCTGCGGAGAGAATCCCAAGAGAGTGCATGGCGGCATCGACAGACGACCATCCAGCCGAATGGGCGAAAGCTACGACTTTCGACACGCCTTTGAAACGGCCCGCGCCCTGATCCAGCGCCAGGACGATTGGTGTGACAAGGCCGATGCCATTGGTGTTGAGAACATGGACGAGTACTTGCCGCAGGTGTTACATTGGGAGTCCCTTGCCGCAGCTCTTCGTGGCCAGGTCCATATCAACACCCACTGCTACACCATTACTGACCTCGAGGCCATGGTGGATCATACAAACGAGTTCAAGTTCCCGATCCGGGCCTTTCACCATGCTCACCAAACCTATCTGGCTACCGAGGTACGTCTGTTCAGGAACAATTTTGATGTGACAAAGTCTAACCCTGGTAACTGCGTGTAGATCCTGAAGCGCACATATGGAGGTCGGCCACCCGCGTCTGCCCTGTTTGCCGACAACATGTACTACAAGACCGAGGCTTTCGAAGCGTCCGAGCACGCCGGCAAGTATCTCTACGACGCCAACCTCACCACGGTATACGTCAGCGACAACCCCGTCCTCAATGCCCAGCACGTCCTGTTTGAGGCCGCCAAGGGCTATCATTACGGGCTGCCCTATCACGCCGCTCTCTCTGCCGTCACCAGCGCACCTGCAGAGCTGCTTGGCTTTGGAAAGAGGCTAGGAAAGGTCAAGCCGGGTTTCGATGCCGACATTGTCGTTTGGGACAGCGATCCTCTAAGTGTCGGAGCTACTCCCGTGCAGGTTTGGATCGATGGCACCGCGCAGTTTGAGAACCCTGTTGAGCTCTTGAAATCCACGGTGGGCCCCATCGTGCCTGATGAGGCGCTGGCTGATATCATCGAAGAGCCAACCGAGATTCAGGATGTGGTTTTCCATGGTATCACCAAGGTCCTCTTGTCTGACGATGAGATTTTGGAATCCAACGACAAGCCCTTGGACGTGTTTGTGTCCGGAGGCAAGATTGCCTGCATCGGCCCTTGCAGTTCTGAATATGAGGCGGCTGCCAAGGCTGCCAAGGTGCATGTCGAGTTAACCAATGGCTATCTTACCAACTCATTCACCGGTGTCGCCGGTACCATTGGATTGAACGATATTGATGGAGAGGATGTAACGGATAACGGGCCAAATCCAGTTGCCTTCTCTCGTGCCGTCGACGGGCTTCGACTAGATAGCAAGAAGCTCAACGTTGCCGCCAAATACGGCGTGACCAAGGCCATTTCAGCACCGAAGCTTTTGGGCGGCAAATCTCATCACGGAACCAGTGTTGGCTTTCTCACTGCGGCCAGAACGGTCGCTGAAAAGGGCGCTGTATTCGACGCTGATTTGGCTGTGCATTACACTCTTGACCTTAGCTCCCGCAGCCTTGGCAGCTATTCCCAGCTGTTTGGCCTGCTGCGAAGCAAGCTCTTGGCTGCTGCCTCCAAGGACAAGCCAGCTGAAGACCCCTTCTCAGAATTGGCCAACTTGCAAAAGGTCATTGCCGGAAAGACGGTGCTAGCTCTGACAATTGACAATGCCGATGGCATCGCGACTGCACTGAGGATCAAGTCCGAGGTCGAAGAGCTCATCAACTCCAAGATTAAGTTGGCTATTCTTGGCGGTTCAGAGTCTCATCTTGTTGCGACGGAGCTTGCCGCCGCAAAGGTCGGCGTCATCCTGCTCCCACTTCAAGCACACCCGAGTAACTGGGATCAACGCCGCTCGCTTCCCGGTGCGCCACTGTCAAACGGCACGACCATCGATTATCTGCTCGACGCCGGCGTTACAGTCGCTATTGGTTTGCCCGAGGACTGGTATGTACGCGACTTGGGCTTCGAAGCCGGCACAGCCTACCACAACGGTAACGGCCGACTGAGCGAGAAGTCGGCGCTGGATCTCGTCAGCGTAAATGTGCATAAGATTCTCGGAGGTGAGCTGCCAGAGGCTCAGACAAAGGGGCACTTCATTGTGAGCGAGGGAAGTCCGCTGGAGATTGGATCGCGGATTAAGGCCGTCGGTGCCGGACGAGACAAGGTGGCTGTATTTCAGTAGACAGATGTAGGATACATAGATGCAGATCAGATTATTGTGCTGATGCTCATCACATCAAGTATGAATACCACTGTTGATTTCACATGACCCCCTGAACACTCTCCTTGTAAATACACGCTCACTCTTGAGGATTCCAAAAGGATCTGATAAGCTCCAACGGGACCCCAGCTTCACTCCCGGGTGACTATGGAATCAGCATGACAAATGTGTAAACGCGCTGCTTCGAAAGAATGATGGCGGCATCGATGTGGGATATTGAAGCTTGACTCGGCCTCCCGCGCGCGGCTACGACCAGCCCTATTTCCAGCGCGCGCGCTATCAGATGGGCTTTGCGTCTGATGATTGGTCAATTGTCCCATCCCGCCGTTAATAAGCGCAACTCGGACGGATTTGATTCATCAAAGTGCCCCTTGAGGCTTGCAAAAGATACCCGCCAGGAGTTTGCATGAGGGAAAGGCGAAAGCGGGGCGAGGCGCGAAGAAGCACGTCGACTTTGATTTCTACAAGTCGTCTGGCTTAAGGTTTTTCATCTCTTTCGTCAGCAGAGAAATAGATAAAAGGGTCAAGGTCCGACCGGTTGAGTTGGAGTTTTGTGACTGCGCGGGATTTTGATGAGACTGTTGTTGAAAAGACTCTTTGCCTTGGTTGGCAGATTGGTGATACTAGGCATACTGTTTCGATACGCTTCAACGTACTTTCTGAGCCGCAAAGCTACCATGACTGTGGCTCCTGTGATTGCGCTCTCACATGGCGGAGGTGAGATCTCATTTCATTCCTCGTCTGGTGGTTACACGACTGACATGAGAACGAACTCTTAGGTCCCCTCCCCGTCCTTGGTGATCCCTCTCACAAGGACATTGTTTACTCGCTCAAGAACCGAGTGCCCAAGATTCTCAAGCTCGGCACTCCTGAACAGCCCCGTGCCATCGTCCTTGTGACGGCGCACTGGTCGACGGAGAAGCCGACCATCTCATCTGCGGCGTCTCACAGCCTCTACTATGACTACTACAACTTTCCTTCTGCGGCCTACTCGCTCAAGTACCCAGCGTCAGGCCAGCCAGAGGTTGCGCGCGAGGTCAAGGCCGCGCTGGAAGAACAAGGTCTTGCATCGGTTCTCGACGGCGAGAGGGGATGGGATCACGGCGTCTTCATTCCCATGCTGCTGGTGAACCCCGACGCCAGCGTGCCCATCGTACAGGTTTCCGTCCTGGAATCGGAGGACCCGGAGAAGCACCTGCGGATGGGAGCCGCGCTATCGAAGCTTCGCCAGAACAACATCGCCGTTGTCGGCTCGGGCTTTGCGTCCCTGCACAACTTCCAGGCCTACCAGGAGCTGCGATCCGGGTCGCCCGCCAAAGTCAAGGAGTGGAAGAACAAGGTCAGCCAGTGGAACGGCGCGTTGACGCAGGCGGTCGGCGCGGAGAGTAAGGAAGAGAGGTGGCGAAGGGTGTCGGGATGGCGCCGGCTGCCTCACGCGAATGACATGCACCCGCCGATGAGGGGAGAGCATTTCTTGCCGTTGCTTGTGTGTGCTGGGGCGGCGCTGGAGGGGGAGAAGGCTGGTGTTTATGAGGATACGTTCTTGGGGAGCGGGATCAACACGTATTATTGGGGGGCGGAGACGGTGGCTTAGGGTTGGGGGATGAGGGATGCATGTTTTAGGGAATAGCGATTACTGAGATTGAATAAAGGGTTTGTATTGTTGGAGTTTGTTGATATAGTCTCTATGACGGGTGATATAATTGGGATATCATCAGTGGTGGTTGTGTGTGGTAACGCTTGTGTTTGTAACTGTTAGTAGTCTCGAGGGGCTTACAAGATCTCATGTTGCAAGTCAATTCTCCCTTGGAAAATGAATGAGACTACGATATATCAAAGATCAATTGAACTGAACACTCGTGTCTACAAGTTCATCTTCGCACATCAACACCCATTCTACTCCAGGGTAAGCAATATGCAATACGCTCGAAGGAGCGTGAAGCGTAACGTTGCAGCAATACGATTACGAGCGGGGTGTTGAATGCAAAGGCGCATGTACAGTAGTCAGCAGAGTGGTGATAAGTGATTACGGTGAGTTTATGCTGCAGTTTGTTGTTGTTTGTTTGTAAGTTGTCATCTTCACGAGACGGTAGATTGAAGTTGCGCGGTGGAAACGTGGAGCCATATTTCGACTTTTGGTGTTTCGTACTCCTTTTCGTAACCCTGGAATTACCAAGCGCAGAAATACGTAGGACTGCCTAACATTTGAGCAAATCTACGCCGAATTACAGAGTGCTCGCATCTATAATTGGGCATCGCCCTGGAAGGAATGAGGAAAAGATTCGGAAAAATCATCCAAACCAATCAGACACGGCATCGCCGCATGACTAGCTGGTCCTTGGCGATTCGGCCCGCGGACCCCGAAACACCGGAGCCCGAGGGCGAAAGTTGGCATCGCCCGATACGGATGCGGAGCGGAGCAGGATCAATGATTTCATCAAGAGTCGGAGGCAAGAGTCTGTCGTTGAACATGCATTGTCGAGGCGGACTTGGGTGAGATACGCGTACTCGTACGAGTCCTCAAGTGAGCGGTTCGTTATAAGAACTTGAACTTGAACTGCCTGACATCTCAACGGGGCTCCATGTTAACGTTCCATCAAACCAAAAGGCAAAAGCTGGTAAAAGAGGCTAGTTAGTCTTACCACATTAGCCTACGAGTACACCTTTTCACGACAGCTTCGACAAAGTCGGGGACGAAGCTGGCGGGTTGGATTGAAGATGGCTATCTCAGAAAAGAGACATGCCGTGCCTGTCAGCGGAAGCTCAGATGCTGCTGAACAGACGGATGTTAGTGTAGATGTGCCGATTGCAGTAGAGGATGAAACCTCGACGGGCGAGAAGAAGTCTGGGAGTCCGTATCTGGTAAGTAGTATGGGGAAAAGGAAAGACAATGCCTAATCTTCGAGGCGTTTAGTCTTGCTTTCTTTAACATCAGCTAATTGTGTCTCGTTGACGAATACAGAGAATCTTTACCTATGCAGGGCGATATGAACAAATCATATTGGCCATTTCGATTCTCGCTGCAATCGCTTCTGGAGCTGGCATTGCCCTCCAGAATCTCATTTTTGGAAACTTTGTCACGACCATCACCGATTTTGTCATCGATCCTGCGTCGGGTGGTGAGAAACTCCGCCATGATTCCGCAAAGTTGGCGTAAGTTCTTCCTCTAAACCTGATCTCTCGGAGACTGCATGTTGCGAGACTGACACTATCAAAGGCTCTACTTTGTCTATCTCGGCATCGCCAGATTTGTCCTGTCTTACGCATACAACGTCCTCTTGACATACAACGCATATCGAATCGTTCGAAACATCCGGCATGCATATCTCAAGGCGGCGCTGAGCCAAGAGGTTGCCTACTATGATCTCGGCACAAGTGGATCGATTGCGACGCAGGCAACCTCCAATGGAAAGCTCATTCAAGGCGGCATTGCAGAGAAGCTTGGCCTGACGTTTCAGGGACTTTCTGCTTTTGTTACTGCCTTTATCGTTGCGTTCGTTACTCAATGGAAACTAACCCTCATTTGCCTTTGCATTGCGCCGACTACGATAGTCGTCATGGCGTTTGTCGGTATCAGCGAAGCAGGCGTCGAAACCAAAATCTTCGACACTCATGCCAAGGGCAACGCCTTTGCTGAAGGAATACTAGGCAGTGCGAGAACCGTACATGCCTTTGAGATGCGATCGAGGCTTGTTAAGAAGTTCGATGAGTACTTGAGCGAAGCTCACAAGTATGGACGCCAGCTCTCGCCTTGGTTCGCGGCGCTCTTCTCGATCGAATACACAATCATGTATCTGGGCTTTGGGCTTGCTTTCTGGCAAGGCATTCATCTTTTCGCCAACGGAGAGATCAAGTCGTCAGGCGCAATCTTCACGGTGTTGTTCTCCGTGACGATTGCGACTATTAGCATTACGGCTTTGGCTCCGTATTCTATCGAATTCGCGAGAGCTGCGTCGGGCGCTGCCCAGCTTTTCGAGCTGATTGACAGGCAATCCAACATTAATCCATTTGATGGATCTGGAGACAAGCCCCCGGAAGTCATTGGCCATATCGAACTGGAAAATGTCGACTTTGCGTATCCTTCTCGGCCTGGAATTACTGTGCTAGATGATTTTTCACTGATTGTTCCAGCTGGAAAGGTTACAGCTTTGGTGGTCAGTTTCTTCCCCCCTTCTGACATTTTGTCTTTAAAAAATATTGACATTAGCCGTACAGGGTCAAAGTGGTTCTGGAAAGAGCACAATTGTTGGCCTCCTTGAGCGTTGGTACAACCCCAAGTCTGGCGTCATTAAGCTAGATGGCAAACCAGTCAACGAACTCAATCTTAACTGGCTTCGAAAACATGTTCGACTCGTCCAGCAGGAGCCCGTGCTGTTCCAGGGTTCGGCATTTGACAACATTGCTCACGGTCTGGTTGGCACAAAGTGGGAGCATGCCTCTAGAGAGGAAAGGATGGCCCAGGTGGAAGAAGCTGCTAAAATTGCTTTCGCCCACGACTTCATCTCGGAACTGCCAAACGGTTATGACACGCAGATTGGACAGAGAGGCGGTTTGCTCTCTGGAGGCCAGAAGCAGCGCGTTGCCATTGCGAGGAGTATCGTTTCTCAACCCAAGGTTTTGTTACTCGATGAAGCAACGAGCGCGCTTGATCCTCACGCCGAAGGCGTTGTCCAGAGGGCACTTGATAGAGCTTCTGAAGGGCGAACCACAATTGTCATCGCTCACAAGTTGGCGACCATTCGCAAGGCTGATAACATCGTCGTTATGAAGAAAGGAAAGATCATTGAACAAGGGACACATGCTGGCCTAATGAAGCAAGACGGAACTTATGCCCAGTTGGTGCGCATCCAGGATCTAGCTGTCTCAAAGAACCAGTCGGATACCGAATCAGAGGACCAAGATGACGAAAAAGAAGCACATGATCCGGCTGATCTTGTCAAGAGCTTGAGCCGATACGCCACAAGGGATCAAGTGCGCCTCGAGCAGCAGAAAGAGAGGGACAACTACGAACATTACGAAAAGCTGGGATTCGTGTCTGTCGTCTGGAAACTTGTGGTTGATCACCCAGAGTTGAGGTGGGCATACATATTCTGCGTTCTTTGTTGCCTTGGAGGAGGTAAGTGATGACCAAGACTTGGAATGGCAAAGAGATAAAATTCTAACTTTTCATCAGCTGCTGGATTTCCAGGCCAAGCGATTCTTTTGTCTAGCACGATCGATGTCTTCACTTTGACTGGCTCAGAAATGACCAAAAAGGGCAATTTCTTTGCTGCCATGTTTATTGTTCTGGCGGCGGGCTGCTTGATCTTTTACGGAGTACTAGGGTTTGCTACCAATGCAATCGCTCAGGTACGCTCTCTTCTCTTATTTTGACATGGGCAATTCCATTGTTTCAGTACTGATTGCCCCTCTAGACTCTATCCCACAAACTTCGACGCCAAAGCTTGAACGATATGCTACGCCAAGATCTCCAGTTCTTCGATCGTCCGGAAAACAACATCGGCGCCTTGGCTAGTCGCGTCGACGCCAATCCACAAGCCATCTTAGAGCTCATGGGCTTCAATATTGCTCTGATACTGGTAGCCGTGTTTAACATCACCGCATGCAGCATCTTGGCTATCGCATACAGTTGGAAGCTGGGACTCGTAGTTGTCTTTGCTGGCTTGCCACCAATGGTAGGATCGGGCTGGTTCAAGATCAGATTGGATGTAAAGCTCGACCACGGCATCTCAATGCGACAGTCGAGAAGTGCTGCTATTGCTTCGGAGGCTGTCACCGCCATACGGACTGTGTCATCTCTGGCTATTGAGGAGTCGGTTCTCAATAGTTACACTCATGAGTTGGACCAGGCGATTGTTGGATCGGTGAAGCCAATGTCCATCATGATGGTTTGCTTTGCTTTCACACAGTGCATCGAGTATTTCTTCCTTGCCTTGGGATTCTGGTAAGTGGCCACATAAACGATCATCTGGTGACAAATGGGATGCTGATACTCGGGTCCAGGTATGGATGTCGCCTTGTCTCGTTTGGAGAGACTAGCATGCATAACTTCTATGTTACCTTTTTGGGTGTCTTTTTCTCTGGTCAAGCAGCCTCACAGCTGTTTCAGTTTTCGACTAGTAAGTAAACTTTGTTCCTTTTTACCCATCGAATTCGTTGACTGATATCTGTGTCTAGGCATCACCAAGGGCAAAAATGCGGCCAATTACATCTTTTGGCTTAACCAACTCCAACCCATTATGCAAGAAACACCAGACAATGCAGATAAAGGTCCAAAGTCTGGTGGCCCAATTGCCCTTGACAGTGTTCACTTCTCGTATCCCCTGCGACCAGAGGCGCCTGTGTTGAGAGGTATTAATCTAGAAGTATGTACACAATCAGCTGAGTGTCGCCGTTCGTCCTCTAACATATTACAGATTCAAAAAGGACAGTTTTATGCTCTTGTTGGCGCATCCGGCTGCGGCAAATCCACCATGATTGCTATGCTTGAGCGGTTCTACGACCCTTCCACTGGAAACATTAGCATTGACGGCGATAAGCTAACGGAGCTGAGCCCGCGACTATATCGCCGAGTCGTCTCTCTGGTACAGCAAGAACCAACTCTTTTCCAAGGCTCCATTCGCGAGAACATCGCACTCGGTATTGATGACCCGACTGTCGGCTCTGGCGAAACCACGGTGGAAGTCACAGCTTCGGACTCAAAGGTTGAGGCAGCTTTACGCGCTGCTAATGCTTGGGATTTCGTGTCTTCGTTGCCTGACGGTCTCGCCACTGCTGCTGGTCCAAACGGCACACAGCTCTCCGGCGGTCAGCGTCAACGCATTGCAATTGCTCGCTCTTTGATCCGCAATCCCAAAGTCCTGCTGCTCGATGAAGCGACCAGCGCATTAGACACCGAAAGCGAAAAGATTGTTCAGAGTGCGCTGGCCGAGGCAGCAAAGGAAGGAGACCGAATTACTATTGCGGTAGCCCACAGGCTGTCGACAATTAGAGACGCAGATATGATTTGTGTCTTTTACGGAGGAAGGATTGTGGAGATGGGGAAGCATGTTGATTTGGTAGCGCAGGGCGGCATGTATAGAAAGATGTGCGAGGCGCAGAATTTAGACGGATGAGATTTTGTATTTCTTGCTTTTATAAATTTGGCATATATATTTTTGTAAATTATACAGACACCACATTTCTACTTCTATGCAAATTTCACGGTGCAAATGATGATGCAAGGTTAAATCAGGACGAGAAATTCATTTGAAACAAACTATGTGCTATATGCAGTTGTGCCCCGATTGAGGCTGCACAAAACTATTTTCAATATTTTCAAAGGTCAGTAAGCCGATACTACACTACTCAATCCATCCCGCAATCAGATGGTGATGCTATACTTTGTTCCTGAGCTTGTACCGATAGGTCCGGTATACGTAGCTCCATTGACCTTGAAGCTCTGTCCATTGCCCACTCTAAGCTTCAACTGGCCTCCTCTGGTAGACGTGACGGTGGCATTCTTAAAGCTGCCGCTCTGCCAGTCAATATCCACCTGGAAGCCTCCTCGGGCCAACAAACCCCTGACATTTCCAGTGGGGAGGTTGGAGCCGGGGAGAGCCGGCAGCAGATGAACGGTTCCGGTCTGGCTCTGCAACAACATCTCGGTGATGCCGCTGGTGAAGCCAAAGTTGCCGTCAATCTGGAAGGTAGATCCGCCGTTGGTGTTCCAGAGATTGGGCGTGGGATAAGTGGCGAACCAGCCAAGAATGTGCTTCCAAACATCAGCTCCAGAGAAGAGACGAGCGTATTGGTTCATCAGCCAGGTACGGCTCCAACCTGTGCTACCGGATCCGCTAGCGACGCGGTGATCAAGAAGGGCCTTGGAAGCTGCGGCGAGAGTGCTGTTGACGAGGGGCGAGAACTGGCTACCCGGGTGAAGCCCGTACAGAGGAGAGAGATGACGGTGGCCGGGGTCGGTCTCGGGGTACTCTGCCCTCCACTCGAGGATCTGGCCGTAGGATCCGATGCGAGGAGTCCGGATCAGGGGCAGGAAGTTGGTGGCTGCCTGTACGTTGGGGTCGCTGCTGGAGATTCCGAGAGCGGCGGCGGCCTCGATGATGGAAGTCATGACATCTCGCATAAGCTGGTTGTCCATCTCAGGGGCCATGTCCATGGGCTGCTGCTGGCCGGCGACATTGGCACCGGTGGGCACAAAGTAAGTGTTTTCGGGAGATATAGAAGGACCGGTGACTCGGTTGCCCTGCCACGTGAATGTGTAGCACTGGAGGAACTTGGAGACGTCAAGGAGGTAAGGGTAGGCCGTGTTTCGGAGGAAGTTGAGATCGCCGTTGAAGCGGTACTGCTCCATCATGTGCTGCACCAGCCACGTCGCTCCCATGGGCCACATGCTGCTCGAGGGGAAATTATCCGTCGGGGCGGGATCACCCCAGACATCCAGGTTGTGGTGGAACACAGTGCCGTTGCAGCCATACAGCTTCTGGGCCATCTCCTGGGCATGGGGCTGGGCGACCTTGAGGAGATCAAAGAGCGGCAGCTGCGTCTCGATGAGGTTCGTCTGACCGGCAGGCCACAAGTTCATCTCAGTGTTGATGTTGATGGTGAACTTTCCGCCCCAAGGCGCCGAAGTTGCGTTGTTCCAGACGCCCTGCAGGTTGGGGGGCATGTCGATGGCCGCTGAAGTATCGCGCGACGAGGCAACGAGGAGATGGCGGCCGTAGTTCCATGCGAGAGTAATCAGCTGCGGGTCGTTGAAGCCGCTGCGAGCAGACTTGACACGCTGGTCCGTGGAGAGACTGGCGAGGCCATTGGGAGAGGTGCCGAGGTTGATGTTGGCGCGGCCGAGAAGAGCGGAGGCGTCGGAGATGGCTGAGTCGTGAACTGCCTGGAAGCCTTTGGACACGGCTTTGTTGAGCTTGTTGTCGACCTCGGCAGCGAGGGCACTGGCGGTGGAATAACGGTAGTTTGTCTCGACATTGATGAAGACATCAATGGTGGTTGCGCCGGTAACTGTGAGAGTACCGCCGGAGGAGCTGAAAGAAGCTAAACATTACGAACATCAGTATTTGAAACAACCTCGTCTCACCTATACTATACAGAGAGGGTAGTGTTACCTCCGCTGGCTACGAAACGAGCCTTGCCGGTAAAGAGAATGGGATTGGTCGATTGTCCGCTGGTTCCTTGCAACGTCACGCTGTTGACACCGCCGGAAGTTGAGGCGACATTGCTGACAATGTTGTTGATTCTCGAAAATGAGGCGGATACAGTCAGAGCACCAGCTTTGCTTGCTGTAAATCTGGCTGCGATAACACCATCCGGGTTGCTCGCAACGTATTCACGACTGAACAAGCGGTGTGTCAGCAGCAAATACAGCAGCCAATAGATTCATCTTGTCGGATCTGGAATACTTACGTGTAAGTAACTCCGTTGAACGTGTAAGACACGCTAGAGTTACCTTGGCGCGTGTCGAGCGAGCGAAGATAGTTTGATATTCCGCTTCCATGGCCAAAGTTGAGGTTGAGGTTGCCAAAATAGCTAAACTGTCTCTCACAGCAGCTGCTTGGGTACATTTGGCTCTCGACGAGATTACCGGCGTCCGTCAAATTGTTAGCAATCAGCAACGAACGGATCTTTGGCAGCGCAGCAAGTCCGCCCGGAGGGATACGGGTCTGCTGCGGACCATCCCAGATGGTGTCTTCGTTGATGGTGACGACTTCATTGCCGCCTCCAAAGATGGCCGCGCCGAGGCGACTGTTTCCAATAGGAAGGACGCCGGTCTCCCATTCCGTGGCGGGAGACGTATACCATAGATATCGGCTTCCATCCAGGGCGGCCGAGGCATTGGAGGCCAGAAGCCCGACGAGGAGGGCTTGGAGGCTGAGCTTGCCCATTGTTGCGATTGATGCCAGAGGCTTGTCTCTCTATCCAAGGCCATCGGAGAGACGGTGAGGTGAATGGACCTATATATACTGAATTGTGATGAGCTGTTGATGATTTACCCGTGCCTTCCATTCAGGGCCATGATCGTCGACCTTTGGGCTCTTCCCGGCGGGAAAATTGTTCGTAGCAGGGTCGCATTGTCGATTAGTCGACGTTGTTCCCAATCGGTACAGCTCTGCTGCGTGTCAGAGCTGTCATCGTCAGGGTAGAGTCCCAGGGCATGCGATTCATGATGCTTCCAGCCGAATCAGAGACGGTTCAGCCCGAGCCAAAGGGCTCCTTTCATTTCATAACGGGCCGTTTTTGCGGGGTGCGGATTGTCACATTGCAGATATTCCCTTGGCAACAAACAACTTTCAACAACACATGGAAGAGCTAAGGAAGAAGCGAAAGCGACGGTTGAATCTCAAAAGGGGGATCAAAGCTGAGTTATAGTAATATCGACAGTTTACCGACGGATAATTGGCTGTTCTGTCCTTTGCGAATTGAGCACGATGAGTCGGTAGAGTCTCTTGAATGAACAAAGTGGTGGAGTGAGACTAATTAAATGCCCAACCTGCTTCCCCAGATTTCCCCGCAGTCATACGGCATAGTGGCAACTCGATACTACTATACAAGTGTGCTCCATACTATATTCAAATGTCAAAACCCCGTGAAGCAATGGGAGCTAAAGAGCACCACTGGTGATGCAACTTTGGTCACACCAGCTGCCTTTATCCGCAACATTAGGCACATCCCGAGAAGCTGCACTGATTGGCCGGGGCTGCTTCTGGTGCCTTATTTTTGCCGTTGTAATTCATGGATCGGCACTTTTCTCCTATCCGTCGGTACAGCAGCGGGACAAGGGGAGTGACATGTATTACCGTTGCGATTGGATCTTACAATAAGCATGCCTGTTATTGCCATAAGCCATAATGGCTTGCTAACGCTAGGGAGGGTTTGGGTTTGGTTTATGCATGTGCATCGGCGAACCAAAGACTCTGTTGACTTAATAAACCCGGCGGATAGGGAGATAATAGACGTTAACTTTTGGGCATCACGTAGGAATAGGTAAATGGATTTCCAATGGGAAAGAATCAGCCCTAGAACCCCTGTATAAAACTGTCCCATAAGACTGTCTCGTTATAGCCGAGCCGTAAATTCTTCCTAGTATTTATTTCATCACATGTACAAAAATAGGTGCAAAAAATGACTATGTTAAATACATTAGTAGGTATGTAGTTACAGTTTTCTCAACAAACACCTAATCCCAACGTGCATAGATTATATGTGTAGATTCTTTTATAAAAAAAAATGACAGGGTGCAGCGTTGCGTAATTACAAATTCAATGCGCATCATAGATAGTGACTGGATGTACTGGGAAACTGCCCCATTTGAGTTCATCATCGCGCTGATTTTGATAAAGCACAAGTAAGTATGAACGATGACGAAGTTACATTTTTCATCGTCGCGCTAGCCATCCCTCCAAATAATACAACACACACACATATATATGTATGCCAACGAACTCAATTTCTGGAATGTTACTCTTTGTATAGACACAACATGAACGCTTATATAATCTTGGCATATGCCTATTTGATTGGTGATGGAGGCATAGAGCATCCTCTTGTGTCTGAAGTGAAACCCCGGAACATGGATCTTCAGCCCGTCTCAATCATTCTCAAACTCCCTTCGTCTCCATCTTTCAGGTGCAAGGTCAGCTGATGGATCTCGGAGCGCTCCGTGACCCACCTGGAGATCGTCAATACAAGAGCTTACTTTGTTTGCTTGACTGAGAGTGAGATAATATGAGACATTCGCCCCCACTGCTCTCTCAGCTGGTTTTGAATATGACACATCAGCTAAAGAGTGTGATCGTCTACGGATCACTGTACGATTAAGTTCGCTTCTGAGCTTAGTGAAGAGCAACGCAAGAATTGGATCGGCAGACGACATATCACCACAGCATGCGGCATAATCTGAGGGAATCTGACGAGGTTACGCTGATCGTCTGGCTCTCGTCGGCCAGTTACTTCATCCGTACCTTAAGTACGGAGGAATAAGGATCAATGTCGTGGCAACATGATCATTTAGCCTTGCCAATTGTTATTGTTTCACAAGCCATCTCCTCTTCGTGAGCGCCACTTTGAGTTCTCGCCAGGCAGCTGCGTGCACGCTTCGAATTTTGAAGTCGTAACAGGAAATCACTTGATTGCACGGAGAAAATCTCGAAACTTTGCTTTGTCGAGCCGGTCTGAACTTTTGGAACTGTGGCAATTACTATTTCGCCGGTCTCGTTCAAACGGAGATTCAAAGCTTCTCCATGGCGTTCCGGGGCTAAAGGCGATCGGCCCTTTTTGTCTCTGCCCGTGGAGAAAGCTCGACGGGGAAAAGGCATTCCTCGATACTTCTTCTGATGAGAAATTGCCACTTCAGATCCAGAACTTGAAACTCAATTACTCCAGAACTCGGCCAAAGCCGTCCGGAGCACAATGAACATGCGACTCCGCCTCCACAAACGGGAATAAATGGCGCCCACTAGAAACGCGCCAATCATCCGCATAGCCGTCTGTCAGAAAAAGCCATCCTGCAGGATCCGGAAAGTATGGATTGAGACCTCCCGGCCGACAGACCGGAAAGGACAAAGCTCAGGTAACGTCCGATGTCCCGCCCATTTCCAATATCTGTTACGCTCCGGTTACACCGTATTTTGGACGTCAATCACAAGACCAGCTTTGACATTGTAGGGCTGAGGACCTCTTGGGCTGCGATGACAGCCAGAAACTAAATCTATTTGGTGATTCTTTCTTCTCATTGGTGCTAGTGGCGGGCAGCTAATGCTGCTTTTTTTAGGCCTCCAGCCAAAGGGATGTGACCGTGGCGTTCAGCCGCACCATTGCCCTGCTTTAGCTGAACGAATCCCGAGACGCGGGACAGTTGGCATTCCCATGGGGAGAGAAATCATGGCGCTGGCGGAGCCCCAGGCTATGCGTGGATTGAGCCGAGAACGTCTGGGCCGTCGTCTGCATGTGTCGGATGTCGCTCACTCACCGTGGAGCAGGCCGTTATTCTCACTGTCCGTCGATCTCTCGTATTCACAGCTTGGCTCACCTGGCATGCTTGTCCTCCTCCATCATCCAAGTGCTGATGGCACAGTGTACAAGTTTGAAATCATGAGATGTGAATATATGGCATTGGCCGGTAGTCCGGGTTAGCTTAGACAGGTGGCACGGCCTGACTGAGACAAGTGAAGCTATTTCATGTACGTCGGATGTAGTGAGTAATGAGCGGTAGCTGTAAGTGGTCAAAAGTAAGCGTCACTTCGTATTCGAGCATGAGGCTTTTCGTATAGCGTCGAGGATACGAAGGGATCGAGCAGCCACCTACGTCCCCTTGCTTGAGACACACATGGTTCTCTTAGGCATCGAATCCTAAGGCTTACCGATATTCTTTCCCATCGTGAGCCTTCAATGGACAGAAATGTGTGAGATTTGGGGTATATAAAGACATCTGTGTCTGCCCCGGATCCTGGCTTTTTCTCCAGCATCACCCCAGCAAGCATTCGCCTCTCGTTCCAGATCTCAAGACAATCACTCAAAACTCTTCAAGACCTCCTTTCAAAACAAACCTTCAACATGAAGTTCACCGCCGTTGCCTTTGCCGCTCTCGCTACTCTGGCTACTGCCAGCCCTCACCCTCCTCCTTCTCACGGCTGCAAGCCCGCTACCTACTCTTGCCTTCCCCATGCCGACGGCTGGCAAGTGTGCAACACTGGCGGCCAGTGGGTGGTAAGTATTCACTCCAGCATCGTCAAGTCGAATATGAAAGGTCTTAACCAGTCTTTTGATAGTTTGCCGGCACCTGCCCTCCCAAGACTGTCTGCAAGTTTGATCAGCAGAATGGCAGCCCCTACTGTGTCCCCCCCAACTTCACCATCCCATAAATGCATCAAATCGGGATCAATGGGGGCTACTTACAAAAGCCTGCCGGATAAGCACGAGATATTAGAGTTTTTGGATGCTAAGACGTTTCGTGGCTTGTCATTGTCTTGCAGATTAAGATCATTACTGGACATAAAGTTTACACAAATATGGGACACTCCTTTGAATGCGTTGTATCTCAATAGCTATATGAATACAATAAATTGAGTAAATCACCTGCATTGTGCATCGTTAACTGTGAAATGGCCCGTCTTCATATCTCAGTCTTACTTGCAGACCCTTGCATCTGCAAACTACCTTAGTTTAGAATTCTTGAGCTAGTCGTTTAACTTTCTTACACTATTCTTCCATTGGCCTAGCAAAACGAGCTCTATGGAGCTCTTGAGTAAGGGTCTAGGGGTCCAGGAAGTATACTGGGGTAAGCAATGTGGTAAGCTTCTAATTGCTCTCCAGATAAAACAATATGGTTTATTCTGGCTACGTCATAGCTATTGGGATGATCTGACAGAGAGCAGCCCTGAGAATTGAGCTTTGCATGATGATGGATAGGTATTACCAGATTGATGTACTGGACGAAATACATCTGAGAACGGTAGAGTCAGGTGTTTTGAAGGTTGGTCATCAAAACGACTGCTCTAGTGAAGAATATGTAGAAAGACCTCTTGAACATTGTGGGATACTGTGTAATACTAGAGAAGATGTTTCTATGCTCGTTTATCTCGGCTATTTAGCCGTCAATGATGACATGTTTCATGTCGAAAATCAGCTTATATCACCCATCAAATGAAATTCCGCACATAATTGTCTCACGCTTCTTGCTAACATAATTTTCCATTCTGCATTACTATGCATTCATTCATCTCGATATCCACATATCATGCGAGCGATTTATCAACGAAGAAACACACTTGCCCACACACTTGGAAAACAGTCTGGTTTATATATCAGACCATAGTTCGCTATTATGACACAGGTCGTTCTACCAAGCGGTTTATCGTCTCAATTGTACAAATGCTATTTTCATCCATTGATAATACTATATGAACATGAGTACATATTAAATTACTACCAGTTTTGTGCCCCTGCCTAGCTGTGTATCTCCGTGTATGACTTGAGTTACATCAATATTAGAGAATTGCAGCTATTATTCAGAGCTATCTAATGATTTATAAAGCATTTTATATGCGCTGATGAAGCAGATCTCCAGGCTGGCTCATTTCCATTCAGGCTGTTTCCTAATGTAACATGACTGCAGAATCAGAAATCGAGAAAAATGCTTCAAGAGAAGGAACCAGAGGACAATAAGTGAAAGTAAGAGTTTGATACTGCCGCTGCTTTTCCTAATCTTTTCATTAGTTTAGCTAAGGCAAACGGATTGCAGTCTATTATTCATTTTGCCCACCGAATATTCGCAATCAAGACCTTATTATGTAGTGGACTAGGGGAAGCTGACATATGTGCCAGGATAGTATAACTACAGCCTGTGGGTACTGTCCACAACAAGGTTGTATCGAGACGGATATGTGATCAAAGCATTGTATAAGACACCGGAAGGGCTATCGGATTGGGAATTATATGATTCGCATCGAGGTATATATTAATTTGGCTAGTTTAATACAATTATAGCATCTTGGATCCTTCTATTATTGAAGACACTAGATATCCTGTATTCTGACTTTTTCCCCCAAGCCCGCGCTTTACGAAACTTGTCGTCAGCTACGCACTCAACAAACTCTCTCACTGTCCTCAACACAGATGCCTTGATCGTCGGTGGTGGCCCCGTCGACCTCTTTACAGCCTACCAGCCGGGAATGCTCGGAGTGAATACTATTCTTGTTGAGAGAAATGATTTCACGACCAAATTTCCCAAGATGGATCTCACTCACGAACGGACGATGGAGATATATCGAAAATTTGGCCTTGGCTCCCTTTTGAAATCAAACGGGGAGCCTGTGACACACGGATTTAACGAAATTTATGCGACAGGACTGGGCAGGGATGGCCACCACATGGCCCAGATTGTAAGTGAAACATTGGCAGATCTTCTGGAATGATAGACAAAAGAAATCTGATGCGATGAAAAGGAGGGCCTTTCTCCAAAGCATAAAGAGAAAGAAGAAAATTACTTAAACGATGGCTTAGTCCCACTTGAGTTGCCGTTGAGACTCTCCGCAATAGTGTACGAGCGCGTCTTGAAGTCTGCTGTCGAACGACTACCGAATGCATATGTATGCTGGGGCCACAAGTTTGAAGCACTCGAAGAGACCAAAGACGGCGCCTACTCTACCATTGTAGATCCCACTGATAAACGAATTGTCATCAAATCTCGGTATGTTATTGGTTGTGATGGCGCGGGAAGCAGAATTCGAGGCGCAGTTGGCATTGAAACGCAAAAAGAAGGAATGTAAGTGCACATCCAACGATAACACAGGTCTTGTCTTCTCGTTTTCATACAACAAACTTCTCAATAATTATCACCACTAATTGTATTTACCAAGGCCACTTAAAATGCTATTGATTCACTTTATATCGAATGACGTCGCGAAGATATCGAAGCATGGCGAGTTCTGGCACCTTTACATAGGAAACGGAGCTGTCACCATAAACCAAGACGGCAAAAACACCTTTACAATGCAGGTTCCTGTTACCGCTGGTAATGATCTCAAGGAAGGCGATAATGTTGAGGAGTTTATCAACAAGAAACTTTGGGGCTGGGGACAGCCCTCCGACATCAAAATAGACGAAGTTTGTGTAGTTAGTCGATGGGAAGCTGCTGTCGCTCTTGCAGACTCCTTTTGATCGGCAAATGGGAAAGTGTTTCTTTGTGGAGACTTGGTAGGTGAAATCTAGCATAAAGTCTGTCATCCTGCTAACTCCTTGCAGCCTATCGTCTTACTCCTGCTGGTGGTCACGGTTTGAACTCAGGCATCAATGACGTCTTCAATTTGACCTGGAAGCTTGCCGCAAACGTACATGGTTGGGGAGGAGACATTCTCTTGGACTCGTATACCAAAGAGCGCAGGTCTGCCGCCGAGCTAAACATAGACATGGTTCGGAAAGCGATGGTGGAAATTGGGATTCCTCGATTCGACAGCATTGACAAAGACGAACACGAAAGGCTCGTTGCCGACTCAGAAGAAGGACGTGAGGTGCGACACTTAATGGCGGAAAAGCTCATGCTTGGAGACTGGCTTCACAAGCAGCTGGGCATCACGCTGGGCCATCGGTACAGAGACACTCCGGTTATCATCAGTGACACGTCCTCTGCGGAGCCTCGTCGATTTGTTGCTGATTACATTCCGAGCACCTGGCCTGGAGCTCGAGCACCACACGTTGTTCTAAATGACGGACAGACGAGCATTTTAGATCTTTGTGGGCGGAGCCTCACTATAGTTGACTTTACAACATTGGGTGAACAAGCCGACAAATTTTGTGATGTTGCAGAGGAGTCGCAAATTCCACTGAAAGGGCTTCATCTTCCGGATGAAACTCAATGCAGGATGGTATGGGAGCGAGATGTAGTTCTTGTGCGTCCTGACTTGTTTGTTGCTTGGAGGTCTTCCAGCTATGGAGTGGCTGAAGAGGAGATCAATACTAAAGATATCCTCTTGAAGGTGGTTGGAAAAGCATTAGGCTTTATCATACTATGTACATGGTCCTTTAAATTAATTGAAAGCATCATTTCATTCTACTTACTTAATTATTAAACTTTTGTAGCAGTTGTCCCAAAATCATGGCCTGATCTGAAATTCCAGCGTCCTCATCTTTCCAATCATTCAGCATGCCTATACAAGCTTCAACAGAGTGAGCCCAGTTCTCCGGTAAGAGATTCCGTGTATGTTCCGAAAATGCAGCAGCCAGTAAGACGATTGCACTTCGAGCACAAGACTGCAATAGCAACCAAGTTCCATGATGTCGGTACCAATGACCTAGCCCTGCTATTCGAATACGATCTGCGCATGTTGTGAAACCTCGACAGGCATAACGACTCATATCTTCCGTCAAACTCTCTTTGCTGTTAACCGCCCTGTCGATGAATGTCCAGAAAATAAGCTCGTTGAAGTCCACCAAATGGCAGCGAAGAATGAATTTGAGTATATCATCCTCAAGGGGATTTGAATCGATGCTAATCGTCTCGGGCAGTGAAGTAAGCCATGCTTCAGCCTGTTGATCATACGAGTCGACCACTTCAATTAAACGTGCCTCGGTATCCTCGCCTTCGACCTCTGACGATGCTAAAATCTGTCCAATGTCGTTACGGGCGCGAGTATTCAGTCGTCGGAGAGATATTTCAGCGAGGTAAAAGAACCATGCCCTGTCGTCTTTCTCGGGATTTGCTGGCGGGTTGGGGAAATGGCCGGGATAAACGCGGTCCTGTGTCTGGAAATCAAAGAGCCCAAGACACATGCGTAGTTCCACCTCGGATTTCCAACAGGACCAGTACAGACGCTGCTCCGTGGGCGACGTCTCGGGAGGGCTCGTGAGCGTTTGTGGGTTCTGTGATGCTTCTATAGCGAAATCAAACTCTTGACAGTATGCCAAGGCTTGTAAGAAATGTCTCCACGCTGAAACTGGCTGAAACATTGACATTAGATAAACGCCAGCGTAGAAGAAGCATTGAGCTGATAGTATGCCGCCTTCTGCAAAGACTATTCCAAGCCTCTTGGTAGCCGCACCATAGAGTGCTGCTCCAAGCTCGAGGTTCTCTTGGTCGCAAGGCTGTGGAGGCTGTTGAAAGGGCGTTGAAATAGCACCTAAAGCCCAAACAAGGAGGACCAAGCAAGATTCAGCATCCCATCCAACACCCTCGAGGCAAGCATGCCGGACGATACGCTTCATACTAGCCAGCTCTAGGATAGGATTCTTGATGTGGACATGTTGGATGAAGTTTGTAATCAATCTGTTACTGGCGCTGGTATCGCCCAAAAAAGACTCGAGTGCAGAGGAAGACGGTTGTATCGGTTTCGGAGGTTTTCGTCGGAGGACTGCGATGGCATTGGCTTGCAGGCCAAATTGGTTACCAAAAATCGGCCAGCCAAGGACTTCCGAAGAGACAATTTGGAGAGAGCGTGAAGGTTGCCGACCAGCAGAGTCTTGTCGACGGGTCTCATTGTGCGTGTTAACAGTGTCATTTTGTTCCGGAAAGCTATCCGGTTTGTCTCGTGGTTGTGTTTCCAACAAACTCTCGATCCGGTCCAGCCTCTCCAATATCTTGAGGCTCGCCGGATCAAAAGCCGAGTAGTCCGTAGGCTCGGTGACACATTTTGCTCCCGTTTTCTCACAGAAAGAACAAGATGGTTTCTTGTTGTCGCATTTGGTCCGCCTGGCCCGGCAAACTTGGCACGCGGTTACGGCTCGTTTGCGCGCGTACGCTCCGGTTCCTCTGGGAGCTGGTCGTTTTCTTGCTTGCGGCTGAGATGCCACAGTCATGAGATCTGGAGTGTGGAGCTCTTCCAGGTGGTCTTTTGACCCAAGCTGACCTTGAGTCGACGCAACGCTCATGATGATTGGTCTCTTGGCCGTCTTAATTATTATGAAGTTCTTGGGATAGTGGTCCGACCGGCGCGGAATGTCGGCAAGAGTCATTAAATCAGTTGATGCAGGAAAATCTGGGGTAGTGAGCAGACCGAATGACCCGTCCCGGCTAAATCGAAAGACATGCTAGAGCCCCAGATTGTGGCGGGTAAATTGCTCCTGGTCTTGGCCTCGCCAAAACTTTATTTCCATTCGCCTTCTATAAATTTCTAGAGTGCATTGACATGTGAGTGGCTGTTTTGGCGTTTTAATTTGCGCCCCGAGAATGTTCTGTGACTTGAAAAGATCGAAGATGCTATACGAGTTCTAGTCTACATAGCAAGCTGTCGATTCCCCCCTCTATTGACGGTAGATACATGAACACCGTCATAGAGCGTGGAGAGGTAAGCTATTGGTCATCTGCTTGATGCACCTGATCCATTTCACTTGACAATAAGGATATTTGTTGGCTCGTGCTCTTCACCTCCGTTGGCACTGCCTCCCAGCCACGTTCGAATGCGTAGATGCGAGTAAGCTGATCAGTCCTCTCTAGCTTCTCCAATAGCTCGTAAGTTAGCCCCTATATCCAGCTGATTATCTAATGATATTATCAGCTGAATCAAGTAATATTGGCTCATTGTTTCGGTGTATAAACATCTTGTCTCTGAAGTGTAGTGAGCTCCGCCATTGCCATAAGTGGCGTGCTCGCCAACAATTCACTGTTTACCTGACTAAAATTCAATAGGAAGCTGTGAATATCGTCGGGTAGTATATCTGATCCTAGAGAATACTCTACAACGGGATTATCGAGGGAGATATTCCTTGTAGCAAAGAGAATAATTGCATAAGACATTCTGCTTACGATGCCACTGTTCTAGGGAGGGATGCTCTCTTACTCGTCCAAAATCGGACGATAATAATGCCTGCAACATCAGTGGTAAGTGGAGCAATCCCATCATTTGAAATCAGGCCGAGGCGAGAGGTGTCTGGAAGTGGAACAACGGCGTTTCCTAAAGAATAACCTTGCAGAAAGATCATCAGGCTATATGTGAAAGTTCTCGGCAGATATTCAATTGTTTCAGCCAGAGTTCGATTATGCTAACCAACAAAGCCATACATTTGGTAAGTAATTGCCTACTGCGAAGTATACTGGGGTAGCTAACAAGTCCTGACTGTGGCAAGGGCACTATTGATTCCAAACTTGCCCCTGCTCCTACCACGAAACTTCTGTCAAAAGAGATCTGAAAAAATCATGTGTTATGTAAGATTCAATCGCTTTGCTGTAATTGCTCTGTAGGCCGGTATAGTGACTCTTCTTCCACCGCCGTGGACATAAACACGAGACTTGTATGTTCTAAAACTAGTTCCTAGAGCCCAAATGAGAATCGTACTTTGTTTTCCAAAGGATTATCAAGCTCTAGGCCAGAAGGCAGGACAGGAATAGGCGATATGTTGGCACAGTCGGCCTACCTCGCGTATGAAAAAAGATTACGGCCGTCGTCTTGGTGATTGGCAGCGGACCAACGTCTCGATCTATATAGCTGCTAGGCTGCTACTCCCTCCACATAAGGTACCTAAGCTTCAAGAACTCTAGGCTCATGGAATTCCTCACAGCTTATGACCCTGACTAGCTTAACAACTCAATGAAATGATGTGAAATGATCCTGTTGTGCTGTAAAGCGGATATTTAATTTCAGTGAGAGTACGGTGTGGGGGGTCACGAGAAGCAGTTGAGAGTGCAGATGATGTAAGACTCCCCACAAAGAACCTGTATAAGTTAAAGAGCCGAATTGAGCCAATGGGTAATACTCCGATAGCCAATGAGCAGGGTTTTTTCTTCTTAAAAAGAAAAACTGCGCGCTGGAAACTCGAATCAATTGGTTGCAGGTTCATTTCATCTTTTGGTCTGTATCCTCCATTCGGTGGCAGAACTCTTTGTGCCGCTTGTTGGGCCAAGGGTCGAGTTTTACTCACGAGATTATGTCTTGATGCCAAGCGCCCAAGTAGAGCGTTTACAGCCGTTGCCGCCTGGTAAAATCTACAATTTCGAATTTTTTCAGTTTTCCTTTTTCGGGGCAATAGACAAAGTACAGAGCTGATGAAAGAAATTAAGAGCTTGGGGATTGTAGCGGATCTCACAACGCAGGCGGCTAGCTACATCATGGCAACTCATGCACACTAGTCGTACGAAGACAAAATGAGTACAGCAGTAGTAATCACAGAAGAATCATTTATTGTTGCCATCCAGTATAATCACAAAGCCTCCGAGTCAACTGTTGCTTTGGCTCTCATCAACGGTGTTGAAAGAAACTCTAATCTTTGGAGATGGGTTCATGCTGACGGGGAAAATCAAGCGGGGCGGCTGCACATCAGATCAGAGGGCCCGTCCAGTTACCTTCACGATGGATGGATCCATGCATCATCATGTAAGTGAGGTCCATCACCTGCCGCCTTTGCGCTGTCGAATGCACCGCTCCGCACAGCATCCGGTTTCCTATTCCAGCCATGACGATGGCCTCGTTCACAAACCCGCTCAACATCAAACCCCCCTCCATCCACGCCGTTCTATTGCTTCCTCCTCCGTTTCCGTCCAGGCCCCTAGACTACTGGAACTCTTCCCCCACGTGTCGCGATCCACCACAGCATAGCCATCGGGATTTCGGCCAGTCTAGCGACCTTCTGGGAAGCCAAAACGGCAATCCGGCAACGCATCCAGACGGTGGCAGCCACTCACGTCGGCCATTCCATCACAAGGCGAGATCTAGGCTTGGAGGACGCTGACGGGAAGAAGCAAGTTTTAGGGCCGCCCACCATTCCATGACGTTTCACGGCCCCACCACTAGCCTCGAGGCAAAGGAGATCAAGCAAAGGAACGAACTGATGATGCATCCGATACGTTGATGTCGGCAGAATCTAGCCGGGAGGGAGCGCTGCAACTTACAACTCTGGCTTTCTCCATCTTCTCATCGTGTATAGCTTCTACACAAGAGCTTCTTCTTCTTCTTCTTCTTCTGTTTACAAAGTCACATACAAATTTGACCGCTTTGACTGCTTGTTGCTCTAACCGTCGCAATGGTGTCCGACCATGTCCTGAGGCTGTGTCGGGCTCACAACTCGGTCAGCTCCATCCTTGCCAAGAACCCGACAAAGGGCCCCGGAGTCATCGCTAAGGATCTGTACGGCCACTACGAGAAAGATCTCCGTCGCTCCCCAGATGAAGACAGACCGCAACCGTCGCCCGAGATACTAGAATTAGCCCGTCATTGCGGCAACTGGGGCCCGACGACTCCGAGCCCGTTATTCCTCCAGGCATTTGCAGATGCTCTCCGATGTCTGGATGCGGATGCGCTTTCAAGCGTCGTGTCTCCTCCGCTGATGGGCTCTCATGGCACAATCCCGTTGACCGTGATTGCGCCGCTGGTGGACGTCATTCGCCATGTCTCAAATGTCATCGCGCGAGCGGAGAAGGAGGTGTTCTTCATCACCTGCAACTGGTCGCCATCGGTTGCTCAGAGACTCGTCAAGAATGCGCTTATCGAGCTGTCCAGACGAGCCCGAGAGAGGAATCAAAGGGTTGTGGTGAAATTAATGTACGACAAGGCAACGGCCGCCAGTGCGCTTGATCCGCACCAACGCGTCAAGCCAGAGACTTATTCATCCAAGGCCATCCAGCTGCCTGCTCGCGAAGAGATTCCTAACCTTGACATGGAAGTTGTCAGTTTGCATAAACTGGTTCTAGGCACGCTCCATGCCAAATTTTGCGTGGTTGATCGTAAGATCGCCGTCGTTATGAGCAACAATATGGAGGACAATTCCAACATGGAAATGATGACGCATCTAGAAGGGCCAATCGTTGATAGCATCTATGACACAGCGCTCATCACATGGAAACACCCCTTCGACCCTATTCTCCCTTCACACAGCTCTCCAGCATCAGAGGGCGGGCTGCCAACGTCCAGCGAGGAGCCTCTATATCTCGATCGAAAAACAGGTCCAGACCAAGAACATATCGCAGCAAACGGACAAGCACATCCAAGTCTTCCAGAGCATACGCCGGAAGATCCACACTATGATGTCGACATGGCTGGGGAAATCGCGCGCATGCAGTCGTGCTATTCTACTAAACCAGATGAAACGAGACTTCAGGCTGCAAACCGCCAACTGAATCTTGCAGTCAAGGACCATATTGCGCCGACCGGTCCTGATATCCCCGATGGACATGAAATGACGCCTTATATTAATACATCCACCCCTTATTCAGTTCCCATAGCCATGGTCTCGCGCCCTCCATACGGAAGTGTCGATTCCAAAAATGTCTTTGTGCCCCAAAACGAAGCTTGGCTATCTTTAATTCGCAACGCTAAAACCCACATCTTCATTCAAACCCCGGATCTTAACGCTGCACCACTCATTCCGGCCTTGGTTGAGGCACTAAAACGTGGTGTTGAAGTTACATACTACGTCTGCTTTGGGTACAATGATGCCGGAGAAATTATCCCAGGACAAGGTGGGACAAACGAACAAGCTGCACGCAGCCTACTCTCTCTCCTTCCAAAAGGCGGACCAGAGCGTGAACTCCTGCATATATACGACTACGTTGGAAAAGACCAGGATCATCCAATTCACCAATGCTTCCGAACTCGCTGCTGTCACGTCAAACTCCTCATCGTAGACGGCACTGTTGGAATACAAGGAAGTGGGAACCAAGACACCCAATCTTGGTTCCACAGCCAGGAGATAAATGTCATGGTAGATAGTCCTGAAATATGTAGCAAATGGAGAGACGGAATCGATAGAAACCAGAATACGAAGCTGTTTGGAAGAGTATCTGATGATGGGGTATGGAGAGACAAGGATGGAAAGCCCGGAGACGGATATATGGGAGATCCCAACTCCGTAGAGGGATTGATCAAGGGTGTGTGGGGGATGTATAAAAAGATGGAGCGCGCTTAGACTTCTCGAGGTGCGAGCCGCGTATAATCACTTTTAGAATTGCATATACAAGAGGGGGGGTTATGGTGTCATATTTGTTGGTATTTATATTCTAGCTATACCATCTGTCTCGTCTGAGGACTTGATTTCATCTCACCTTGACCATCCTATTACCTATCAGTCTTTGTGAGAGTTTTGCAGTATCTCTACCAACTCATGTCTAACAACCATGTTCTCCAATTTGAACGATCCAGCCAGATCGTCCAGCTCTTCAAACGACAAATCCTTGAAATATTCCGCAAACTCGTGGGTCAAGTATTGCGACAGAAGCACATCTCTCAGCACCCGGTCGATGTAGTCGCCTACATCCCACGTCTTGGGATACACTGCTCGCTGAAGATGTTCCGGAATGACTGCCTTGAAGTGATCTTTGACGGGCTTGTAAACGCTATTCTCGACGGCAATGTTCTCATCGCGGCCCCAGCGGTCGAGACCCAGCTCGAGCTTTTTGTCAAGCCATGATCGGAGATGAGTGTACCACTTGGACTCGGGCGAGATGTGCGTAAGGCCCTGGTAGCCGATATCCTTGTACAGCCAGATGCTCCATGAGATGGGACTCTTGTCTCCAGAGGGATCACCCTCTGCGTACACGTCCAACTGATCTTTCAGCACATGGTACCTAGACGCATTTGTTTCCTCGACAGCCTCATCGCCGCGCATCTTTGAGGCATAGACAGGCCCCCACTCGCCGTTCCAAACAGGCACGTTGAGCTCTTTCATGTATTCAATCTTGCGCTCATACTGCTGCTTGAGCTTTTCTCGCTGAGTTTTGGTGCCGGTGTACTTCTCAGGGCTCTTGGGAAACCCGTAATTGGAATAGTCGTGGATAGAATAGACTGTGTTGGCATAAGGCGTCTTGGGGAATTGTCTAAAGTCCGCGGCATAGGTATTGCCATCCAGGAACAAGATGTGGTTCGGGTCAACTTCTCGAATGGCCTTGTCTACTCTGTCATAGAACTGAACGAGACGAGTGTGACTTGGATCGGCTGGCTCGTTCAAAGGATTATATCCTGCTACCCAGGTATTGTTCTTGTAATGCGATGCAATTGCTTGCCACAGATCAATGACTCGATCCTGGAAATATGTAAAGTCCCAAAATAGCGCCTTGTGGATGGCGCTATCGCAGTGCCAGTCTTGGTTTTGGCCGCCGGGAACAGCGTGCAAGTCTAGAATAGTGTAAATGCCATGGTTGGCGCAGCTATCAACGATTCTGTCCAAAAGAGCAAAGCCCTCGGGCTTTATCTTGGTAAGATCAGAATCGTCAAGAAAGTGTCGGTAGTTGAATGGGATTCTGAGGCAATTGAACTTCATGGAAGCGAATAGTTCGGCATCCTTGTCTGTCCAAAAGTATTCATAGAATTTGGACCAGAAGAAAGCATATTTCTCTTTGCCCATGACTTTCAGCATCGCCTCCTTGTGCTCCTCTTCGTGGCCGGGGAACCCTGTGATGAAGTTCTCCATGTTGAGATGGCCACCAGAAGCTGCCCCGCGAAGGACAATGGGAGCGCCATTTGGCTTGAGGATTTTAGTCCCCTTGGTGTGCAGGAAGCCGCCCACGGTCATCTTGAAAGGTTTTCTTTGATATTCGAAAGGCCAAAATGTCTGGGCAAGAAGGAGAGTTGTGTGTATGGAGATGAGAGCCGTGGCATATGAACAGCATTCTTCAGCTGGTCGCACGTATATATAGAACTACGTGGGGTTTCCACTGTGACAAACTACATCTCAGTAACTAAGAGAATCGCCATTTAATTGGCGCTAGATAGATCGTAGGTGTGGAGTGTCTCCCGATACCATCGATATTCGCGGAGTAAAACGCGGAGAAGCACGCGGAGTGTCGGCAAGCAAAGCCAACATAAACATCAGAATAGCCTGTTATAAACACTGCACATAAGCTCAGAGGCTAAACTGGAAACCGACTTCCCGGATTTCTTAATGCTGACTACAGACTGTAGTATTTGTCTATGGACCAGGCTCAGACATTAGTCTAGAGAGAGCCACTGAAGTGATGTTTGGTAGACTCTCACCTAAAGTTTAAGAAACAGATAATACCACTCTGTAGATCATAGAGATGAATCAATGCTACAGTAAAAGAATCGTTATATTACAAAATCCTATTATCTATACCGCCTCCTCTCTTGCCAGCTCGCAGCCCAAATCCCCTTTATCGACCGTTCGCTACCCGTTTATGGTTCGTTTCTCATGAGTCATGGCAACCAAGTGGAATGTCGGCAACGCCAATGACTCTCCACCAGTCCCTTTACATATGCGGAGTATCGGCAACTATTTCTCTACGTCCAATTCTTCCCTCCACGCCAAGATCTAGTTCAGCCCAGTTCTTACACATGCAGTGCCGCCTCACCGGCTGAACAACCTATGTTTTTCCCTCCTTCTCGAAACAAGTTTATTTTGCCGCTATAAGGCTCGATGCCCTGCAAGATCGTGCGGGGCCCCAGGTTTTGGATCAGCATTTAAACCCCACGATCAGCATGTCTTTGGGAGGGTTGCATCACGATCCTTCGCCTCAACTCGTCTCAGCTTCACACGCAGATATCCTCCATCTCTTTTATTTCACTTGAAAAAATAACTCTTCACTTGTTCTAGCATGGCGAAGAGCGAGAGTGAGCAGACAGCTGCGGAGACAGCAGGCCCGGAAGATGCCCTCCAACAAGTTCTTCCAAAATACGACCGGCCATGGTGGCAGGTTCGCCATCTCCTTCTTCTGAATTTCTGCCTCATCATCCCTCTGCTGGGAAACTCCACCAATGGTTATGACGGCTCTTTACTCAACGGCCTTCAGTCCTTGCCCCAATGGAGGAACTACTTCCACAGCCCAACTGGCCCTCACTTGGGTGCTCTGTCTAACGCCTATGTCTTTGGAAATATTGCCACGTTCATCGTTGCCTCATGGTTCAGCGACAAATACGGACGATTATGGGGTATCCGACTCGGCAGTTTCATCGTATGCGTTGGTGCTGCCCTTCAAGCTGCCAGTCAGAACTACGCCATGTTCTTTGTCGCCCGATTCATTATTGGTGTCGGAGGTATGCTTGTCATTGTAGCAAGTCCTTGCCTGGTCTCTGAACTGGCATATCCCAGCCACCGAGGCGTTATCACTGCAATCTTTGGCCCGTCTTGGTACGCCGGAGCTACCATTGCAGCTTGGGTCACATACGGAACTAATTACATGGGTGTGACGGATGAATGGGCATGGAGATTGCCATCCTTACTCCAGGCATTGCTACCACTGGTTCAGCTCTGTGGCTCGTTCTTCATCCCAGAAAGCCCCAGATACCTTGTGGATGTGGGTATGGAAGACAAGGCAAGAGAAATTCTCGTCAAATACCATGCTGGAAACGACGCCGCCAACATGCCGCTGGTAGAGCTCGAGCTGAGCGAGATCAAAATTGCAATCTCCCACGACAAGAATAGCCAGGAAGTCAGCTGGGGCGCCTTTCTGCGAACAAAGGCCAACCGTCATCGTCTATTTGTTGTCGTCTGGCTCGCCATTACTCAACAACTTTGCGGCAACGGCTTGGTATCGTACTACCTCAACTTGATTCTCAACTCGATCGGAATCACTTCAGCGCGAGAGCAGTTGGTTATCAATGGCGGCCTCATGGTCTACAATCTGGGTACTGCCATCATCAGCGGCTTCATCGTCGGTCGCATCAAGCGCCGGCCGACTTTCATCTTTGGACTCGGCACCATGCTTGTCATCTTTGTCATTTGGACGGTGCTTTCCGCCATCAACGAGCAGCGACACTTTGAGCAAAAGTCGCTCGGCCAGGGAGTGCTGGCCATGATTTTCCTCTTCTACGCCACCTACAACGTGTGCATGAACGCCCTCCCGAACTTGTACATTTCAGAGATTATGCCGTACTATCTTCGTACCAAGGGAACGACGACTTTTAGCATGGTGAATGCCCTTACCAACGTCTACAACGGATTTGTCAACCCGGTTGCCATGGAGGCTATTAGCTGGAGATATTACATTGTGTTTTGTGGCCTTCTTCTTATAGAGCTGATAGGAGTTGCGTTGACCTTTCCCGAAACCCATGGGTACACTCTTGAGGAGGCATCGGAAGCGTTTGGAGATGGTGTGCTCGTCCATGGAACGGCGGCGAAGACTATCGAGGCGGAAAGCCAGCATGTTGACGTTGCATAACGTCGATATGGTCAGCTAAGCTCACGATGACTACTAATGTCTAGATATGAGTGCCATGTGAGCAATGAGGCCATATAGCTAGATGAATCTAATTTCTGTTTATTCATTTCCGCCAGTCACAAGTGATCAACAATGTCGTTGTTTCTTTATAAGAAGTAGAAGTGCAAAAGCATCAGGGGCTCAACACCGAGGGCGGCATTCACATAATAGGGAACCGATGCGACCATCAGACAGTGCAAACTTCCAGTACGATAGGGCAACAATTTCTTTATCATCGAGCTGGATATTGTCCAATTAAGAAGGCAGCTCACCTCAATTCTCTCAACCACATTCAACCAGTTGACAACATATCTTGAACCATTTAGCATGGCTCAAATGAATGATCGTGTTCATTGCCAGAAAGGATTCGCATCTAATCAGCAACACCGACGCTCGAATGTTTTACTCCATCTCAGTATAGAATCGGACCCTATATTCCGATAGTCTTCCGTTTGCATGCTCAACCTGCAAATGATTTAAAGCGCCTGCTGAAGACGACAATGTATTCAATGAACCATATACCTTGTTGCCATCGACCATTCTCGCTATGCTATTCCATGTGCTCTTGCTAGCCATCGTGGCCATCTCAGACTCGACTCTTGCCACTCCTTCAACTTCTCAGACGAAATAAAGTCCATACTCAATTCCCACGCCATCCAATTTCCCCGATCCAAATACCGAACAGCTCCACCAAATTGGAGTTTCTGCTGGTAAATCGGTGAATTTGACGAACAGTATATCTTCAAAGCTGTCGCTAGAAGGCATGGCTCAATCCCAACTCATAGTTGCCAACGAATTCTTCGAAACATCGTTTTCTAACTCTTCACTATATAATGTCACCAATAATGTGAGTGGCTACGAGTACGACAAACGGGACGGACTTGTCGCTATCCTTCAAACTATTCTTGCCGTAAAGGCTTCCTTCTAGTCGGGTATACCAAACAACTGACACAGCCTTAGCAAGAGGAGCTGCACCGAATCAATGCCATCAAGTATGTTAAGTATAAAAATGCATTTATCCCATCCTCATGCAAATACGAGTTCGGCTCTACAACTCTACGGCATGCCATCAATTCTTTTCAGGTGTTTACAACCATCACCATGGGAACGTCCAAGAAGTTACTATCACCTTGGCGAGAAATGGCAACCCATACCAAGCTCGCACCATCGCCACGATGGATAGCAACGGCGCAGAACAAGCAGCACACTTCTGACACATGCTTGAAGAGAAGCCATCGACATAGCCATTTCCCAAGACATCTGTCGCGCCATTCCTCTTAAGCGCGCCAAACACCTTCACCATACCATCCGTTCCCAGCGTCCAGCATCAAGATCACTCCTTCAGTCCACTTAATCTCGTGGGCATCGGCATGATCACGCAAAAGGATCAAACTCTTACCTTTGATATGGATGCAAATGGAGTCACGAGCGCGACAGGGTATTTCAACAAGACAGATGAATGTGGGCTATACGTGATATACGTGACGGCGCAGTTGGCGCCAATTTCTATGCCTGCGACCAACCTGCGATAGAACAAGACTATTGTGAGGATGGATGCGCATTTCCCATATAGCGAGTACTTGATGGATGGGCTATCGTTGGTTGCTCTTACTGCAAAAGATGAGCTTTCTTCGATGGATAAAATGCTGCAGTTTACGTTGGTTCCCCCAGGAGTCATTCAGGCGGACACTTCTCTGAACGTGAATAACAGTCTCGGAGCTTTGGAGTGAATAACCCAGAAACAACTCGCTGATCAAAAGTACTACCAATGCTGTGTCCTGAGGGCTCATCAAACTTGTAGCACTCAAAGTCATCAATAACACATCTCCTCATAGAGACCTTTGATCGCGCATGAGGACTAGACAGAAGTGCTTGGAAATCAAATTCACATCTCGCAGCAGCAGATACACGCCCTAAACTCGAGCAGCCACTTACTAACCTCGCTGCCAAATGCATATGCAATGCAACATGTCATCCCAAACCAGCTCGGCTTACAAATGAGCCCTGGACACCCTCTTAGAAATCCAAGTCGCCAACATCAACGTACGATGATCCCATGAGAATAGACAACAGTCCCAATTGTCCAGCCCCGCTCGGAGTAATCTCCTCGGGAATCCTGATTATGTCCTCGGAGCTCCCCCACCAAGCAAATGGCGACGCCGCCACGACTCCACAGTCGCTCCGGTGCCGCTCACCCTCAAAAACCGGGCGTGAATGAATGCTGTGGGGATGCCGAAGAGTCATCCCATCCCCCGTGGGGAAGAAGCTTTTGTCGTTCGTCGAATCATACGATCCAATCCATGCCAGAATGTGATTGACCGGCAGAACGGTTGAACGTATCCGGTAGTCTGGCTCAGTTCTCAGAATAGATGACCCTCTACGCCCTTTGCCTTGAATTGATGGCTTCACCGCAAGATCACAGTTGACCTACCAGACTATGTATGCATCAAGAACAATTAGTAAGAAAGCAAAATGCTAAGAAAGAGGGCGTGACACCTTCATATGCCGAAGCCAGGGTCAGGATTAATGACATAATGCAGCTGTCGAGTGTTACATCGTACTGCTATTATTGGCTTCGACTCGCGGCTAAATCGGTTTAGGCAAGATAGGCGCCCTCATCGTCGCGCCGGCGCCCTAGCAGCGGCATACGAGTATTCACGACTCGCTTGGAGGTGTAGATGTGGCCGACATCGCTTAGTTGCTGCCAGTTTGTCCAAGTGCTGCAACTCAATCTACATGGTAGAAAGGGGAAATGGGAAACCAGAAGAGCATCACGTATGGCAGAGATGGAAAAGAATTGAGAGCGACGATGGTTTGATTAAATACTAAAGCTATATATTTTTTTTCGCGGATTCTATATATCGTCATCACCCATTGTTGCATGTGAAAGAAGCCATCGTATACAGTAGAGTATCCGTTCCGTAAACCAACGCCAAAGAATAGAGAAAAAGAGCCAACTATGTGGCTATGTCTGTTGAATTCGCCCGACGTTTCATCATGTTATGTATATATGCAGAGAAAAAAGAGAGAAAAGAAATAAGCCAATCGCCTGATATTGTCCTTTGCTGTAGGGGTATATGTATATGCTGGTTAAACAGCATTATCGAAAACAACCCAGCCGCTTTGCTCTGCACCCAAGCCTATGTAGGCTGATAATAGACGCGCCCAATGGAATGAATAGAAAAATAATAAAAATATGTAAAGAAGAGTAAATTGACAAAAAAGAAAGTGGTGGGTATCGTCGCTTTCATGCTAATTCTTGGCTACCCCTTCGGCTGTTGGGTGCCGTCGCCCTTGCGGCAACTAGTTCTTCGAGGTCGTCGTACTCGATGGGGAGCTCATCCTGAGCATATTCGGGAGGGCTGGGAGGCACATCCTGGTAAACCGGAGGCGCTTCGTTGTCCCAGCTGACGCTCAGGCCGCCGTTGTCAGTCAAGACGACGGCAAAGTGCATTCGCAGAATCCGGCCGGTGCCAGTCTGGTGCGAGATGTGTGTCTTGCCCTCTTGTGCATATTCCTTCGAGACAACCAACTCCAGCAGCAGAGAGTGGGTCACTTCTGTTCCGTCTTGAGTCTTGGTATCGCAAGCGTACTTGAGGGCGTGGGAGTGCGGCTTGAGCTGGTTGACACAGAATTCGAATTCCATGTCGACGATGCCGTCCGCGCCGGTGTAGTCGGATTTCCAGCCCTCGGTGAGGTGCTTCTCGCCGATGACGCGGGTTTCGCTTCGGGGCAGGCCCTTGTTGGCAGACTCGGCGAGGCCAGGGTTGTGCTTCTCGCAAGCGGGTGCAACTGTCTTGATGGTCTCCTCCAACTTCCAGGTAAGCTTCTTCAGCTTCCACAGGTCAACCGTCTTGACCCTCTCGTTGTGGGTCACGAGCCCGTCGAGCTTGAGGGTCATCTTGTTATTGCCTGATGGGTGAATGACAGAGACGTAGCTGGCGGCGGCCTTGATGTTGGTCGGAGGGAAGACGCGGACCGAGTTGTGGGGGTAGAGAGGCTCGGGGAGAGCCCGCTTGACATCGATGATGCGCTCGAATTTGGTGGTTATGATGGAGCTTGTGCCCTCGGGCGTTGTGGGAGCAGTGAGGAATTGCGCCTCGGCGTTCATCACGTAGCTAATGGAGACAACGGGTGTGTCCATTGAGGCTGGGAGATTGCCAGGCAGCAAGATGGAGAAGGGGAACTGGTGCTTGCCCTTGCGCAGAGGAACGGGGTGAGCCAACAGCCTCAGCTTCTCGACCTCGGTTGACTGAGTCTGACACTCGCTGCAGTTGTTCTGGAATGGCCGCTTGTGGGTGACGACCAGGTTGAGGCTGGCTGTGAAGCTCTCAACGTCCACCAAGTCCTCCTTGATGTCGAGGTAGATCTGCCCCGAGACCAGAGCGCCGGTGCTCTCCTCAGCGTTGCCGTGGAAGACGACGGGCGGGCTCTCGACGCTCCAGTCAATCACGACGGGAGAGTAGGGAACGTGCTGTTGGCGCTCCTTGGAGGCGGATCGGCCAAAGTGCAGCGACAGGCGGTGGTGCTTCTTGATGGCTTCGGCGAGGTCAGGCATCTTGACGGCATGGCGATCTTCGCTGTCCGAGGCATGGGGGCTAGTGTTGCGGGATGCACTGCGAGAGTTGCTCCTCGACGTGTTTCGAGACCGCGAGACGGCCTTGATGTGAGGGATTGTTCCCGACGAGCTGCGCAGGAAGCTGGAGACGAGGTGGGGCATTGTGAAGATGGGAGAAGCTGATGATTGCGGGTGGTTTTGTGGTGGCTGTGGGTGACGCAAACGTCACTATGAGTGAGGAATGGCGGAACAGGCCCTTTTATGATAGATACCTGTTCCTCTCTCTCTCTATCTCTCTCTCCTTCCTTTGAATGTTTCTTTTGTTTTGTGTATCCTTTGTTGCTGTCAACTTCCCTTTTAACTTTCAAAAGCAACTTCAGCCCTAGCGGTGGTCAAAGCCCGCCGACGAATGATGATGCAAAGACCCCCCTCCGGAAATGATGTACACGGGCGCTGTGCCAAGGAGGGGCTGCGTCTGGGGAAAGGATTGGGCTGAGATCTGGTGATGGACTCTCAGCAAAGGGCGCCGATGGCCGGTGTTAGTTCTGGCAGATGGCACTTTGGCGGAAGCCACTGGTCAGGTATAAGCACAGAGAGAAATTAAGCCGGTCTGATGATCTTATTTCAGCGCCGGTTTCGTAAGCGTGCTGCAGCTGTGCTGTTGCTTAAAAATTCAATTTTGGTGCGTGGATGTTGGACGATGACAATTGGCAGTCTAGTTGGGTCCTTTGTATCTTGTCCGGTGCGTTTTTTTGTTCTTTCTCTCTGGTTTGTCGTTGTGGCTTCAAAGTGCTGACTGTTGCGAGGCCGTCCGTGTAAGTCGGGTAGAGCAAGGTTTCGATAGTAGCTTTTGCGAGTACAGTAAGCTGATGGACAAGTTCAAGTTCCAAATCGTAATGCCACTGGCAAGATGCGATGAGATGCAATGCAATCCGGTAAACAAACTTCCCAAAAGAGGTAACCCGCCAGCATCGTCGAGGGCATCGTCAAGTTATATATGTCCGTCCCTTGTTCGGCATGCGGCGGTTTGGTCCAGAGCTATGTGTCATGGCCATGGCCGCAAGCAAAAAATCTTGCTGGACTTTTCCAGGCTCTCGGCCGCCAACCGATGGCCGATGGATCTCCGGTGGGGGCATGGCATCGAGAGAAACGCCTTTCGATTGATTCTGTGGGGCTCCTTGTTCTCCCAGTTTTTTTTTTTTCTTTCTCCTCCTCCTCGTCGTTTTCTTTTTGCCTGTCCGTCGACTTTCCTTTCTCTCCCCCTTTTCCCGATTAGGCACTTGGGTGGCAGCACGTGTGTACATGACTGGTACGCCCATTCCTTAGCCAAATTGGAAATTGGACGGCTTTACTGCCATCGGTTGGACGGAGAAGCACCTGCGCCGCACGTTGAAGAAGATCCATCAACAAGCCGTGCCAAGTACCGGCCAAGTATTCAGCTCCATCTTTGTTTGCCGCCCTCTCTCAGCTATTGTCTCGATGCGGTAGTACTTTGCCCTCGTAACTCGGGGCCACCTATTTTTTTTTTTTACTCTCTCTCTGTTGTGCCTGTACTCCGTACTGTAAATGCTCAACATCAGACAAAACAAAGCGTAGCATTAAACTGGATCCTCGTCGGCCTTGTCCGATGTCCTTTGAGTAGGTAGTATGAGTATGATGAGCCTGAGCATGAGCCCGAGCCTGAGCAGTCCACCGCGCTGCTACCCGTACCCATCAAGGTACAGACCGGCCATCACTTGCTTAGGTCCCCGGACGGGCATGTAAACTACCTCAATCACCAATTCATCACGCAAGTCAACTCATCGAATTGTCAATTGCTTTACTAAACACCAGCCATGACACCGCCGACACCGGCTCGTTGACACGTTCTTTGACAGGCGGAGGGCGCAACTGATGGCTGGCAATGACTGCCTCAAGCTGCTGCCAAACCAAATACGAACAAACGGCCAGCGTTCACACAAAGCCACAGCAGTCTGCTGACCAAAGGCGCACCGCAAAAGCACGCGAAGCGGGAGTCCGTCTCCGTGGCTCAACCGGCTAGCAATTCACACGGGATGACATGCAAACTCATTACGCTCAGGGCGTGCGTTGCTACCCGCAAGTCTCCACTCACAAAAGGGCCCCTCGACTCATTTAGCAGAGCAATCGAGTACAGGATACAAAGCCGGATGCAAAGAGCAAGTGTTCCAAAGGCAGCCCATCACACCAAGAGTACCTCTTCGGCTCCGCCCACAGGGCTCGACTCAAGTACACACTACCCCCCATCCACAGCTCCCCCTTTACATGGACGGCACCAGAAACAGTCAGCAAACTCGGTAGAAGGTGCTGGCAAGTACCAAACCCACGCCCTAAATGTCGTGTTGTCAGTGGAGGCTACAGTGGCGTGATGGCCTGTGACGTTACCCGAGCCCACGCCCTTGAGCCGCGACACAGCGCCCGCGCCCTACCGTACAGCGCAGAATGGAGATTCTCGCCAGCCGAAACGAAGCTCCAGCGCATCACGATGCCTCACTGCATGCTCCGTACGGAGCAGGTACTCATACTCGTATCGTATGTACGAGTATGTCCATTACCCATGTCCATGTCCACTGAGCCTCAGGAGTTGCCTGGCTGGCTTGCCGACGCTACCCCGAAGCAGGCCGCTGATGGTGATGCTCTCGCTGTGCAGGAGCAGCAGATTCAACAGAGAGGAGGCGTGACGCCTTGAAATATCCCAACATCACACAGGTCAGTCTCTTGACCTGGAGACAGAGGGCGTATCCCATGACGCATTCATCTCATGTTTGATTATAAAAAGAGAAACTGTGTTGGTAAGCCTCATAGAGTAACTTATATCGTGTCAACTATCCCCCGTCAAGCCGCACAGCACTCGTACACAGTTTCCCACTTCACCACCAAATATCAACACTACTTCACCTCATCTCATCTCAGATCAACTTGGACGCACGCCCGCCCATTCACAGACCTGCACGCCGGCACACGAAGCTCCAGCTGGCCTCGATTCGTGCAGGGCTCGCCACTGCTCTGCAACAGGTATAGTAACCAGGTCACCAGGCAAATGTGATTTTTTCTGTCTCCAGCAACTTGGTCTTCGTCGTCTCCACGGAGATGCTAAAAAAAAATTTTACGGGCAGGACAACCGCCTGCTACTCTGCACTACTCTGCAGAATACTACCTTGATGTAGACTAGGCGGGGCTGGTTCTTCGATGCATCGGCAGGCTACCGAATATTGCTGCTCCGTAGTGGATCGCGCAGTGACAATATTCAAGTTTTTTTTTCTTTTCTTTTTTTTCCTTCTGGATCCCCGTGGCCGTCTTGTTGTTCCTGATTCAATCTACTCTAAATTACTGCCGTTTACGGTCGTACAGTTGACATTTTGCTCGGTGTCATTACATAAATTCGTCTCCGTTTGACAGAATACGGAAGCAATCTGGAGGAAGATGGGGCCGTCTTTCATTTAAACAGCTGTTTTTGTGTTCCCATCCAGGTCCCGTCGTCCTGAGTTACCCAATGCGGCACCTAACAGGGGAAATGGGAATAAAGGGAAAAAAGAAAAAGAAAAAATTTTCCCTGCCCGTGCTCGATGTGGCTTGACGATCATGGCACAGCAAAACACGTGTGATTCTAACAAAGTGCCGGAAAGCCTCAGCCATCGGCACTAACACTGCTTTGGTCGCTCACAGCTTCAGGCACAACAGGGACCCCCTGTGAGCTATTACGTATCGATTATTGCTTGAGCACAGGCTGAAAAAGTCCTATGGCAGCTTCAAGCTGAACTACACGTACATGTGCGAGCACGAATCTGGTAGGAGGATGAGGACATTGCGGCCCGTGATCCCGCTCCCGTGGCTCTAGAAGGAAGCTCTTCACTCACTCACAGCCGGCAAAATTGCCCAGTGCCGCAAACGCAACATCTCGGCATTCATTTGAGATCTCAGAGCGGCTGCTGCAAATACGTGTAAAAGGTAGGTAGCATGTTGATCACTTGCCAAGAGGCTCACCAGCCGATTTCCACCTCTCACTTATACAAATACTACATATACTGCATCAAAGTTTGCATATGGAGTGCATGTAGTAAAACAGGCAGCCGTGGTGATGGCCCTCAGAAATTTCCGCAGCGTCCACCGTTCATTTGAACCGTCGAGTCATTCTCATTTGCTATTGTCACGAGGTCTCGTCTCAGCGCAAGACTGGCCATCCTCCGTCGCTCGCATATCCGATTGGCCATCACCCCTTTACGACGCAGAGTCCTGGAGAGTCTCAGAGCACGAATGACACAAGGCTTGCTCCCCTCGTGGTGATCCATACAAAAATGCTGTGCCAACAGGGAGCATGAAGTCTCCTACATCCGGTAACCGCCGGCTAGACGGATGCCAGCTAATACATCCAATGTTCTCAGCACTTGGAATCGTACGGCCGAACGAGCGTAATACTCGTACGGAGTAAGTACGGAGTGATCTGGAGAGTGCAATTATTACTTCTCGTCTCACCCGCAAAAATTCCTCTATACGGCGTACAGGGGCGCCCGCCAATGCCGCGGCCGTATGGAGCGCATGTACGGAGGAGCTATTGCCGTCTCTCTTTCTTAAGCCGAAATGGGGCTCCATTTTGAGCCGAAATATCACCAGAAAACAGAAAGGGGTATCACGTCAGAAGGCGTCAATTGTGCGATTCTGACGATGGCCGCTCTCTGTGGAGTAAAAAAAAAAAAAGACGGCCGAGAACTTGTCATAACGAAGTTTGGGGACATCTTTTGTTCTGCTTTGCAGATGTGCGCATCGATGGTGCGATTTTGTGTCAACGTTTCCACTTGTATCAGGCGACGCACCGCTGCTTACACGGCATCAGTCATGGGCCAATTGCACCGGCAATGGACTCCGGTCATCTCGCAACAGCCGGCTATTCATTGCTAGTAAAAGAGATTAATGAACAGTTCATGCCGCCCGTCATGCTTCAGCTCAGTCGTCAGGCACATGTTCCAGAAGCTGTTTCGCAATAGGCTCGTCCGGACCGACTTGCGTTGAGGCGCAGGTTTCATACGCTGCAAAATGACATCAACCTTGTCTGGAAGCAGGTACATGACAAAGTCCTCCGTATAAGCTACTGCTATTTTGACCGTAGAAGCCGCAGCGAGACTCGCGGGACCCCCGACCCCCGCAACCCCGGGGCGGAACGGGTGGATGTCAGGATCGGGAGTGGGCGGATTCAAAGGGGGATTCCGGCACACCCGGCTACCGAAGTCTAGGAGGATTCCGTGTTGCCGAGAGTATTTCCACTCAACTATTGTTGCTCCTTCATGTAATTGTGCCTGGAAATGGTGAGTTTCATCATTTCGAGTGAATGAGGAAAGATGAGATCAACTGGGCGTGTATTTCCGCCTAGGCATTCTGGATGGATACTGCGGTATTTTAAGGTCCCCCGTAGCTATTAATAACTCAGGAGTATTTCCTAGATTTCGTGTCTCCTATGGAAGCAGATCCACCGCAGCTCTGCGCTCTCAAGGAGAGGTATTTCCATATCCGTATTGCCACCCATGACATTCGAAGTTCACCAACGGATTCTCTCACATCACATGATAACAAACAAATGCGCGCAAGTTCGGTCACCTAAGCTGAAGACATGTAGGTAGCCTTATTACCGTAATAATAGCGATTACCTTCTTTCAGTAAATACGAAATAGACGACGAGGCCTATGCTTTCCGGCTGATACTAAGGCCCAAAGACATATATGTATTCAATCTCCCGATTAGTAACGGTAAGTAAGGAATAGGCGATCAAAAGAACGTTTCCGAGTATACCTATACGAAGCTGTGTTGGTAAGATCACGAATTTCGGACACGGCTATCCCATTTCCAAAGACAGCTGCGATTCTAGCTTCACATATATGTTAGGGCCTCTTGGGGGGTGTCACATGCTCTCCACTTACTTTTATTATTTGTATGTATCCTCAATAACTTAAAGCATATCGTATCAATACGAAGAAGCATATTAGTAAACTGGGTTCCTAATCAGAATGGTAAAGAGCATTACCAAGTTCAGAAATGAGAATTGACAGATTGATAGCTTTTCCTTGATGTTATGATTGGTGATACGTAGCCATTCTTAATGAGCCAGCTATATTTGACTGCGTATTGTGATACTGGAACTGGACAAGGCTTTAATCTGCCACATAGTCAGTATTGTTCAAGTGGTGCACAGGCTTCGTAATGTAACGGACTATCGGCAAACTTCATCAATTCGATAGATAGGTAACATGCAATCAAGCGCCTACAATATATATACATTTCAAACACTTTCATGGTTCATGCCAATTTGCTTACTGCTTAAATGGCCAACCACCAAGACCAACAGTTAGCAGGTCATTGTTAATAATCTCATCTTTTTTCGCTTTGAGTTCATCTACATCCCAATTTACCCACACCATTCTTCCTTTGAGAAATTCGGCCTCGTCACTAACAGCCCAGGCACCAAAATCTCCCGAAAGTTCAACTAAGGCGTTCAGTTAGCCGCTTCTGGAGTGTACTCTTTTGACCATGTTACTCGCAAGAGAAATGATATCGTAGTTCCCTTACGTGTATCTATGCCCTTTTCCCTACCAATCTTTGCCGACATTTCACTCATCACGCGCCCCGGATGGCAGTTTATTATAAACACATCAGGTCGCTCCGCTTGAATGGCATCGAACATACGCAGCTGTGCCATTTTCGAAGATAGATATGCCGACATGCCGGGGAAAAACTTTGCATCCAGGTGAGCTTGCCCACTTGACACGTTCAAGATTCTCGGTGATGCAGCTGCAACAGATAGATAGGACCTGATTACATGAAGACTACCCTTGACATTGATCTCAAACGCCCGGTACCATGTGTCAACATCGTCCTTCAACGCTGAGACTGGCCCATCGAAATAGGCAGCGTTATTGACGAGGATATGCGGCTCCCCGAAAGTGGACTTGACAGTCTCAAACGCTTTCTGGACTTGGTCTCCATTGACGATGTCTCCCTGAATCAGTAAAACCTCGGTTTGTGGGTTGATGGCGGCAATCCGAGATTTGTTATCTTGCAAAACTTGCAGTCGCCGCCCGATTAGTGCGAGACGAGATATACCGGCTTTGGCGAATGACTGAGCGATGGCTCCCCCAATGCCACTACCACCACCTGTAATAACTGCTGTTTTGCCAGCCAATGTGAGTTCTGGACGGGTTGGGTCAATTGCTGGGTATGTGTCGTCGTGCCATGTCTTTGTCGGTGAGGGCCAAGGTGCAGCCATGATGATATTATAAGTTCTTTTAAAAAAGATGATGAAAGAAAACATCAAGGACTTCTGAACATATTTGATATGAGGTGGAGAGTCTCGTTGTACGTCTCTTATATACAGTCTCTGACCAGTGTTTAGTCAACAGATACATAATCTGGTGCAAAAGAGCGTCTGGAACTTCGGCACGTTGCCAATTTGTGTCTCAAGTGGTATTTTACATTAGGAGATAGATTGCATCATATAAGATCTCTGTCTCCACCATGATTAGTCTCGGAACAATCGCCAACAATAAGTGATACTATTAGAGCCATGCTAACTATAGAATACTGTGAAGCACCCTTACTCTAGGGACAAAGAATGGATATCTTCTGAAATAGAAAGTAAGAGACATACCCCTTTGAAGTAACGTATGAGTAAATATAATAGCGAGAAGTGGAATACATGAAATACTTCAGGCACCCAAGATTGTCTGACTTATACTTTTCTGACCAGAAAATTATATCGTGGGCTACGATCCTTATAAATCACGGATTAATAAGACTGATTACTCAACCGTAGTACTACATCCAAAGCATGCCAAGGTAAGGGTGTACAGTACGAATTTGACGTTATGCCAGACATTTTACTGCTTGTAATTATGAGGAACATCACAGGTTCCTAGTATCCCTTCTTCTATGTGAAACCTAGCTAATATTTCAGGTTTGCACTACGGCTGCACTTGCTCCCTTATTTATCATCAGCATTGCCTCTTTGGGGTAGAGATCTTAGATGAGAAAAACTTCAAGATGAGGGGGCGGATGAGTAGCTATAAAAATCTTCCAAAGAAGAACACTGCAGCTTAGTAGTATCTCCATGTTTCCTGTCTCTATTGGTCTTGCTATTGGTGGTTTGTGTATTTTCCAAATGGGCCCCAATCGTTTTATCATTGTGTTAGTGCCGACAAGGTGGACCATGCAGTTTGACCACCGTGTAGATTGGGTTAGTCAACCAAGTAGCCCGTATAGAGAAGTCTTTTTGAGAGAATAGACAATCCGCGGACATTTCCCTCCATGAATGAGAGAAAATTGGCTTACATGTTTTCTTCGATCCATATGATGCTTGTCGTTCAGCTTTACAGAAGAGATTGATGACAAGTAAGATACAACCACCACCACCATATATCTGCCCCGAAGGCTTATCGCAGTCAACACGACGATAATTTACAAGCAAAAAGAAGAACACAGAAAGATAATGGTTTTTAATGAGCAGTACATGTGCGTATTCAACAGAAACCTTGGGAAGTGTAGGGTGGGCTGGGCATGTGCCGTGCGCACGTATGTACCTTTGTACCTTATCCGATAAGATAGCCTTATCGCGGCAAAGCATATCTCCGATCCGACGAGTTTTCCCAGGCACCGCCCTCAACACCATCATACCGAGCTACCAACCTCTAGTAGGCAAGCTCCTCACTGCTGCACCGCGATAGCATTGCACGGCCGGTCTATTGCCGCTTCTTTAACTACCCACTGCCGATAAACAACTCCTCGTCAAACATCCCACGTCATGACTGGTCGCGGTGGAGGCGGCGGTCGCCGCGTCTTGCTCCCGCCTATGTGAGCTTCTTCCAATTGACGATTGCCGCGGAACTACCAAAGCTAACTCTACGTAGCAACATGATTTTTAAGCTCCTACAGAACGTGAGTACATGATCCAATCGACTCCCTCGTCCATCCCATACGACACTCGCACGATATTGGTGGCCGCGGACCTGCGTGACGGAACTGCTGCGTGACTCGACTGCGCACGCGATCCGAATGTCTGTCTCCAAGCAAGTCATTGGCAAAGCGCCAAGTCACCTGAGAGAAACCCGACCAAACTATCAGTCAAGGCATCAATTGCCAGGCGAATATTTGATAACACGACCCGTGACCCTCAATATCACATCCGCGATGCCACATCGAACCAATCATCTCTCGACGACCAAGAGCTGTTGCGCACTTTTGATGGATTATGTTCTGACTTTGTTTCATTAGAATGCCACAGTCAGTGTCTGGCTATACGAGCAGCTGTCCATCCGTATCGAGGGCAAGATTCGGGTCAGTAATGTCCATACTAAATGTTATTTTGAGTTTCCCGGCTAATGCTATGTGTAGGGGTTCGACGAGTTTATGAACTTGGTCATTGATGATGCTGTGGAAGTCAAGCAAGTCACAAAAACGAACGAAAAAGAGACAAGGAAACCGCTGGGTAAGATGACTGAAGCATTCGTCCTCTTGCACTCTACAAGTTCCAAACCAGCTAACCCAGCCACAGGCCAAATCCTGCTGAAAGGCGACAACGTCTCGTTAATCCAGAACCTGTCCAACTAAAGTGCTTTTTTTAACATTAATTCTGATACTTTGTAACTATGGAGTTGCGTTACTTTGCAAAGGGATACTCTTCTTATGAATCATGCATCAAATCTGGGTAGCAAATACACAATGGGCTCGGCATAATGAAAATTGATTCGGTCAAGTAGAAGCCACCGGTCTGTGTCCGATGAAGACGAATAAATGCGGTGGCACGTACCTTGCATATATCAAGCTGCAATCTATTTGCGCTGCGCTGGCTGTAGATTTCAACATGGAGATATTGCCGATGTTGTGCCGGCCGCCACCATATAACTTTCCCAGCTTTGCTAGATGAGGTGACGATTCTTCACATTCGCACTCTCGCAGAGACCCAAGTCTAGCCTTTCAGACAGGCATGTGCAACGCGCGCTGAAATGCGCGAGTTTATGGACTATGTCCACAGTGCTTTCTACGAGGCTACCGGGTGGAGGCGTGACAATTCGTATGCCGCGCTGAATGCGACGACGGACGGTGATTTCCCCTCCATGGATGGCTATTCAATGAGCTCTCAACTAATGCTACAGCCAAGCTCTGCTGAATTTCAGCACTCCTCGAGGTCTTCGCCTGACTCTCTCGGCCCTCGCAAGCCCCAATTTCGCCACCTCTTACCAGCTGGGCTCGGTTGGCGTGGTTGATGGCTCCATCTCCTACCTATTCTCCTCCGTTCCTCTTCGAGTCCTCCTAACTCCCCAGTCCGAAAGCGTTCCGCTCCCTGATCTTCTTCGATCCTATCGCCCATTGACGCCGGTTGCTCGACGAGATGACCCCTCCCTAAGACCTCCGGACGATACGGACAAGACGAATGAGTCGCTTCTCTACGGCAGACTATATCTACCACGGTCACAGTTAGAGGCGCTCCTGGTGAGGCGAATATCACCTGCTTTTCAGGCACAATTCAGCGCCGTATCGGGACAGCACCTCAGAAATGGGGGCACTGCATTGGGATTGCTGCAGTACGATGTCGGAAGTTATGCGCTTGAAGGACTCGCTTCCACGGATGGCGGACTACTGGGGTTCAGAGGAGTTTATAATTTTGGAGGCGACTTGAGTAGTAAAAAACACGCCCAGCAGTCTGCCACCTCCAATACAGACAATGGGAACGGACATGGCAGTGGCAATGGAGACAAGGAGAGGATATATGGGCGATTCAGTACCGGCGGAGAGATCTACTACGGCACTCTCAACAAATCTGGAGGCATAAGCATAGGCGCGAGATTTGCTACGTTGCCGGATCACAAGGGAACGCCGCTTTCTGCGACTCTTACGCTGAATCCCCTGATGGGGAATATTGCAGCCAGCTATGCCGTCATGGCTGGGAAAGACTGCAGTCTCGCGACTCGCATGGAATTCAACATCTTCAGCTACGAAAGCTCTTGGGCCGTCGGCATGGAGCTGTGGAGGAGGCCGTTTGCTCGATCTGTGGCAGAAGCAGACCCTTCCTCTGAGGGTGTCTCCGCAGTGAAGACACCAATTTCGAAGCCATTTCCCACCTCGAAAGTGGCCACCAACATTGTAGATGGAAAAGAACCTTCACCGACGACCACACCGGCCACACCGGAGTCGGCTTCAACGTCGACGCCGGTTGAACGGAGTTTTAACGCGAAACTGGAGTGGAGGCTCGACGAGCCGGTAAAGCCGACAGAAAAGAAGATTGGACGCAAAGCAAATGGGGGTAATACTGGTTCCAAGTCCAAAGGTGTTAAGAAGAATCTCCCCAAGACTGGGCAACCTGCTGAGAAAGTAGATAAAGAAGAGGTTGAGAGTGAGGAGAATGAATATGCTGGGGTCGTGAAAGCGAGGCTGGACCAAAATCTTCGGCTTGGGGTGCTGTGGGAAGGACGAGTAAAGTCATTATTGTTCAGTCTCGGCAGCGGGATCGATCTGAAGATGATGAACAAGCCGTTTCGAACTTTAGGTCTCGAGGTCCAGTTCTCATCCTGATGCGCACCATCACCACGGCCGCAATCGATTAACAGGGCTCTGCTCTGTGAGACTCAATCGAAACATCCATGATATCCATGTCTATCTTACTCAAAGTGAAGGAAATACCGTGCGGATTGATGAAATCCGACTATTTTCTCAGCAACCGAGGTTCTAATTGCTTCCCTTTATTGAAATCCGCGGCTGAAGATGATGGTCTGATCGACGTTTTTCTTGGCGGACATGAGGGGGCTTAACTCCGAAGTCCCCGCGGATTCTGATACTTCGGGTTAGTATTTCCCATCATTCTCCCGCCTTTCTCCGTCTAATGCTGTCAAAGTAGAATCGCCGGTGTCTATGACCGACCACAGAGGAAAAGCAGAATTCACAACGCACAGCAGACAGTTCCCATAGGCTGCATGGGTCGTCAGTCGCGGAGGCGGCCACCGGCATGCTCGCTTTGCCGGATCCGAAAGCTGCGCTGTAACCGCGGATCTCCCTGCTCCAACTGCTCGATCCGTGGAATCCCTTGCAACGTCGATGGAGCAGCTTCCGTCCAAGGCATTGGGATCCAGGGCGCCAGTGAGGCCGTTGTGACTGGTGGGTCTCAGGAGGCTCTTAATCGGAACCACTTGGCTCCCTCGTTGCTGCTGTCTTCTCAGCTGCAGCTTGTCACAGCAGACGTGCTCGGCATTGAGAATAGCTGCTCGAGCCAGAAAGTATTAGTGAGTTCTTCACAATGTTGATGCCTTGATGAGAGCGCGGTTCTTGTTTCGACAATGGCAATGAAGTTCTCTTCACAGACGCGGGATATTAATCGTCACCCACTGCTTGTAGGATTCATTAGCCCCGCCTGCCATCACTTTTCGTACTCGCTCTATCCGTTCTATTTCTAGTCCTTCTTTCTTTGTTCTGGATCCTGCAAGCTCTCCTCCATTGGCTGAAGAGGTCAAGGTCGTCAAGTGCATATGCCTGCCTTTGAGAGGAGACGCTCATGTCCTTTTGGACAAGTTTATCAAAGATGTCCTTCATTTTCATTACATATTCCATAAACCTTCCCTGCCCTCTGCGGTGGATCGATTCTATGACGCCGTGGAGCATGGCCGAGCTGTCGATATTGGTCAATTGATGATCATGCTGGCGATTTGCTGCAGCAGCACACACACGTGGACTCGATTTGATGATAACAAGGGCCTTTTCAACCGCCCAGAAGACGCCAACTCACAGACTGCAGGGTGGCTTACGACGGCCCTCGACGTCATTCATCATGCCCATCTAGCAGCACATGCGTCCATGGCGTGTGTACAAGGCATTATTGTGGTGTTCTTCATGATATGCAGTTTGGAGGGCATCTCAGCTCGTGCCCGACTGCTCCACGCTCAGGCAGTCGCAATGGCCCAGGAGATTGGACTGCATTTCATCGACTCTCCAAATAACAACAGTCATTCAGTTAAAATAAAAATGTCCACCGTTCAAGCTGAAATCGGCCGTAGGACATGGTGGTATCTTACAGATACCGACTGGTGAGCCCTCTTTTATCTGTCGTTTTGGATGGTACTTACAGTATCGCGCGGTAGGATGCTTTCCAGGTTGTCAGTTCCTCAGCAAGGGGCATATACAATATTACCCAGTCAGATGGCAGTACGAAAGCCTTGCAATGCAAATGACGAAGACATTATCGAGGGTCAAGATATTATAGACCGTCCGCCAGAAGAAGCCACGTCTGTGTCGTATCTTCTTCAACGTACCCGCCTTGCCGAACTCTTTTATAGCCTCGGTGGCCACGATAAGCCCATCAATTGGAATCCGGAAGAGGCAGACTACGGGAAAATCATGGAGGCAGATATGAAACTGCGACAGTTTATGCGAGAATTACCGTCATTCTTCCGCCTTGAAAAAAGCGGGAGCCTTTCCAAACTGCCACCCTCGGATATCCGGCGTTCATCTGATATAACGATCCAGCGATATATGCTCAACATGATATTTTACGGTCAAATCTGCAAACTGCACTTGCCATATCTTGCCCGAGGAACAATAAATCCCGGCTTTGCGTATTCCCACGATTCCTGCTTGAAAGCGGCGCAGCGCATCATCTACATCGAGCACCGAATGAGAGCCGAAAACTCAACGTTCGTCCTATTTCGCCAGCGTATGAACGTAAAGTTCCGGAGCATCTTCATTGCTTGCGTTGTGTTTGTGCTGGATGGGTGCTTAGCCAACAACCCGGAAGGTAGCACAACAGGAGGAGACGCAACAATGACTGACGCATGGAGAATTTTATACGAAGCAAAAGGACAGTCGCCGTTGGCATCTGAGTTGTTGCATCTCTCGGTTCAGATACTGCGAAAGTACAGAGCTTCACATCCGGCACTGGAAGCTTTGAAAAGAGAGAACTGCAGAAGAGACCCCACGATTTTAAACCAAATGGGCCCCGTGGATATAGCAACAACGGACAGCAGCAACATGGTGGTTGATCGGGAGCCTAGGAGAGTAGATATTGACCCAGACACCATTGACCTAGATAAATTGTGGGAGACACTCCAAGGTCGTGGAAGGGATTGGAATAATCTCTTTTGGAGTCTAGGCCCTCCTCTGATATAGCTGACAGCTGGAACGGCCTCGCTGAGAGAAACTTGCCACTTTGGTTGACCAGTCTCTCTGATGAAGTGTGTTGAAGATGTTGATGGTTGTATTACAGCAAATGAACAATGAACAAACAAACCACTGGGAAGCAAAGGGAGGAATGTATTGTCAGTAATTAGCCATTTTTTCTTTCTCTAGAATTCGATTCCAATCGACGAGTGAGCTCTTGCCCATTACAGCTCAGACAGCAATGCTCCAATAAAGCAGATCCAAGCCGGCACATCAGTCGTCAGCGTTCTCACTGTATGCAATTTGATCCAGCCAGCCATTTCGCCTTGTGCCAATTCTGGGTTGGAAAGAATCCGGTCCATAATCGCGAGCACCTGCTTACTATGAGCTACTCTTACCGAAGAACATGTTGCCAAAAATACCGTGACTTACAGAGTTTCCAAAACCGAAATGAATGAGCGTGAACACAAGACCAGCAATCGCCCATCGCGAGGCTGCCTTTGCTTTAGCCTGACCCTCTGCTGACCCAGACGTATCCCGAACAAGGGCCGATCGGATTCCTGAAGCAATCGTCACTGCACTGAGAGAAGTGATTCCGATGAAACCGGGCTTGAAAAAGTCCTTGAACCATACTGCCACCGCGGGCCCTGGGTATGCCACGTTCGCAAACGGGATCACTGTGATCCAAGCACCAAGCGCCATGCCGACATTGAGAGAAGTCGATAAAACCGGGATCAGGGACCTCGGGGTCGTACGAGCCGTCGATGGTGTCTTTGCCGTGCTGGATGCCATTTTGCAAGGAAGAAGAGAGTTGTCTGGTGGTGTTATTGTTAGTGCTGATTTGTACGTAAGGCGAGTTGGAGAGCTGAGGGAGTAGCTTATATATAGTCTTGAAGAAGTGGGAACGGCGTATACGTTTTAGTGAGGTGCATTGATGAACTACCAGGCGACCAATGGTTGGCTTTGTTTATATCTCACATATGCGCAAGTACGGAGCTATTGAGGCTGACAGATGATTGCCGCAAAAAGATGTAATTCTCGACTGCGACATGTGTACAGAACGTAATCTGTACTTGAGCCGCTTCCTCCGCACTCATGCAGTTTAATGGAGGGGGGGGCGTTATATTATCCAACAAACTGTTCTGCGAATGATGCTCACACTCTTTTACAAGGCTATTCCCGCCTTAAAAAAAATTCAAGACGGCAATTGATTCACTTGTTCAACATAGACATTGTTTTCTCATATACGGGCGGAATATTGACTTCTAGAACTTGTTCATTCTCGGTGAGTTGGAGGAGACAAAGATTTATTGTAGTGGCCATATTGAAGAATCAGTAGAAGAGGCAATGATCCAAGTGGTCTTCTCGTTGGGCCACTGTTGAAGAGGCAACCAAGAGCGGCACTCAAGCAACACTCCCAGAAGCAATTGAAGCAACTATATCAAGAGTAATGTCGCCATCTTTAAAGTTACTCAATCTCAGTCACACCGCATTTATGCTAGATTTTGACACTTGCACAATAACACTGCTCTGCGTTGGGATCCAGAAGGAGATGGTATATTTGAGTGAACCTGGGAACTAATTCCGGAGCCAAAGAGGTATTATGGTATGGTGTAGTGTTTAAATGAACGTAAACAAATCATCAATTAGTTTCGCAAACAGTTGGTGCGTAATAGTTGTAATCGGTGGCAATGGATAATGGCTGTTGGGCAGCATGTGTTTCACGGATATTGAATTATTAGATTTGCCGCATAGCCTACTTAGATGGACAATACACCCTACATAAACGTTTCCATACCTAAACCGCCGTACTCGTATCATTAGGCAGAAGCGTGCCACTGCATCTTGGCTTGGTGGAGAAGATGCCGTTGCAACACAAACCCATGATGAGCGTAATTGTGCCAAGTGCTTACGAATAGCCTACACCAATTTCCCCGCTCCTGGTAGCCAATTCAGCAACATGTTGAGGCTAGTCTACATATGTATATAATAGAATGAGACTGCATGTTGTATAAATACAGCAATGTGCCCTCTGAACAAACCATTACAGGTGTAATATCAAGATATAAACATCGCAGGATTCAGCCGCTTGTCTTGAACAATGACTAGTCAAGACACATCTCGGCAGCCCCTCACCCTTACGGATGAAGATCTCAATCTTACATTCAATGCGACGTACACTGATACCGTCAATCCATTCAAAGTTTCCGTAAAGCAGGCCTTCGTGGAGCAAACTAGACTCAAGGCCTCATTGACTCGCTTCGTCGACACCGAGTTTCAGCCCAACGACCAACCCGAGTTTACTGATGGTCCTCCCGCTCATTCTGCTAAAACAATTGCTTCTCACTGGGCAAATGTGTTTGATTGGCGAGCCGTCGAGGATGATATCAACACTCGACTGACCCAGTTCACGACAATTGTGCACACACCACATACGGCATACAAAGAGCCCATACCACTTCACTTCGTGCATCATCGTTCCCCTCGCCCCGATGCTATACCACTTCTCTTTGTCCATGGCTGGCCCGGCTCATTTCTCGAAGTCGCCGAAATAGTTCATTTACTCACACATCCAACTGATGACTCTGCTCCAGCTTTCCATGTAGTGGCGCCGTCTATTCCCGGCTATGGCTTCTCACCATCTCCGCGCGCACCCGGATTCGGATATCGCCAAGCCGCCGCTGCCTTCAATACTCTAATGCAACAGCATCTCGGATACACACGTTATGTGGCACAAGCCGGAGATGCTGGAGATTTCATAATCAGATATGCGGCATTGGAATTCCCTGACGCTGTTGTGTCCTTGCATTCCAACTTCTGGGTTGTTCCACCAACCGACGAGGATCTCAAGAAGTTGAAGGAAGGAAATTCCACATCCGAAGAGGTTGAAATCATTGGACGACTGAGTGGCTTCTCTGGTGAACTTTGGGCGTATGGACAAGTTCATCAAACGCGTCCCTTGAAACTGGCCCATGCAATGACCGACTCACCGGTGGGATTGGCCATGTGGATATACGATGCTTTAGTTAAATGTGTCGAAGAGGAAAACATCGCCAAGATTTGGACGCCAGATCGAGTCATCACATGGACCATGATGCACTGGATTCCCGGTCCTTATGCTACGTTTTCACTTTACAAGCACGGCGCAGCCGATGGGGCCATATCCATGTCTGGAATTGAAAACCTCCCGTACGTAAATCAGCCTGTGGCTATCAGCCAGTTTCCGCACGATATCTGGTATCATACTCCGTTGGAGTGGGCAAAGAGGAATGGTAACGTAAAGTGGAGTGCCGTACACGAAAAAGGAGGGCACTTTCCTGCATTGGAGACACCCGAGGTCCTAGCCAGAGATGTACGGCGATTCTTTGGTGATGCAGAAGAGAGTGGAACGAAAGTATTTAGGCAAAAGGATACGTCGGAATAAGTGAATACTGGACATGATAGAGAGGAAAATAGGCCAGTGATAAGACCAGCAACGTGTACCATACATTTCCAAAGTTTTATATGGGTAAACAAGAGCCAAGAAGGCTGCTGAAAGAGATCTAGAGAGATACTATGGTGTTGGACTTTACCTGTGGTGTCGTCCGGGGCATGGGTGGCCCCGTGGTATGATCCCAATGCAACGAGTTTCACATCGGGAGAGAAGGTGAATGAGATTGTTTGGGTAAACATTTTGTGTTTGGTAGACATTTACTGCACATCGCCTGCGGTAGTGTCCCAGATCAGAATTGTCTCATTATCTAATCTAAATACCTAGGTACGATAAGTTTCCCATCAGGAGAGAAGGCAATTCATATAGTTTATTCAACTTCACGATGGTTGAACGGTGTCTGTTGAGCTCTGGCCCAGGCGGTGTCCCATATCCTAATGGTCTTATTCAACGATCCCGATACGGTGTCCTTGTCGTTTTGCTCTAGTGTTCGAAGAAGCGGCGCAGTCTTGATTCCGAGCCCGTTGTAGAGAAGAAACTGATGCGCACCAGCGCTAAGGGCAACAGCCTGGACTCGTGGGAAACCGTCTGTCGTATGTTTGGGGATACGTGATTCAGTTGCGGAGGTATAAAATTCACCATCAGGAGCTTTTGGGGCTTTGGGATCACGAATATTGCATCAATTGTGGCTCCAGACCAACTTGAAGCCTCAATCCAGTAGAGGAGATGACCTTTCAGGAATTCATGAACTCGGCTGTCTTCAAAGATATCATCTTGACGCATTGCATCCCAAAGATGTTCAACCCAGTGGATACAAGGGAATCGCATGGTCGGCAACGGATCTGGTACAGGTTTCTTGAGATTGGCGATCAAGAATCCGGGATGGGGCAGGCAACAAATGTTACGCTGAAGCTTCCGCAATGCGACTAGAGACTGCAAGAACATATACCAATGTATTGAGGCTATTGGAGTCATTTCTACTGGAGCTCGATTCATTTTATCAGCACATGATGGAGCAAATCGACTGTTCCAAAAGTGCAGACATCTGTAAACGCATCCTTGCCAATGTGTCGGTCCTGTATCGGCCGTTTAATGGAGTAATTACTCCGTACTGTCCCTTGGGAAAGCATTGGAGGATTTCAAACCGCTTGATCTTTGAGATGTTGTCGAATCATGTGGCTCTCTATTGAGTATTCGAGTTGGGGTCATTTACTTTGTGCATCAGTCTGTCACGGATTACTTGCGCAAAATGGAGACCACGACAATCTTTTCCCTCGGTAACCAGGAGCCCCACCACGAGATATCAACAGATCAACGCATATCAGGACCTATTAACATGAGCTTTAAAAAAAAAAGAGAAAAAAACATACAACAGCCGGTGTTCGCTGATGGTCACCCACTCAACTACTAATCTGCCGGTTAGTGGCTTATCTATGGGGGAGCAGACGGGACCCCG